>NW_003526941.1:1747807-1749024 GCF_000181795.1 Trichinella spiralis
GATGTTTTGAATAATAATGATAATTTCTATTTTTCCGATTGTCGATCATCAAATCATTTTTTTATTGTCCAAATATTTCAGTTGGTTAAATGCTAATCTATTAAGTCCGTGTAGTAATATAATTTTGAATTGTATGCAAACTTGCAAATAAAAACGTAATAAATTCTGTGATTTAATAAAACGATTTTACTGTACTTAGGCCTCCAGCAGGGGGGCTATATTACTAAATGAAAATTAGGTTGTTTTACTAGAAGCGAAGTAGTTTGCTAGTCGTATAACTTTTTTTCTAGAATGTCCTTCATTCATGCACTGGAATTCACTCAGTCGATGGTCACGGCAGCGCGTGGTTAACTCCACCATCATCAATAGTGAAAAGATAAGTTTTTTTTAAATTATATGGCTGATATTCAATGCATGCTATTTGCATGACTTTGCAAATTGAAACTAATGGATACTAATACGTGCAATTGATACGTAAATTTTATGATTTAAGAGAAATTAGCATCACCTACACCGCTGAAATCGAACGGAGGTAAGTAAAAAAGTAAAGAATCAAATGCACTGTTATTCGTTTTATCTAGTTGTTTCATAACAAACATTATTTTTATAATGTTACTCAGATCCTTGAATTCCCAAAGAATTCGCTATCCCACTCGCTATTTGTCAAATGTGAAAAATGCTGTTAGACGAGTTTTTGCTTTAATTTCTCATTTTTTGTTTTGTAGGTTTTATTCTTATAAGAATATCGAGATTTCAATTTCAGGTAAGTATTTTTTTTCTTTTTTGAATTAATTTTTAGATGAATTGTTTTAGAATTGGTGAAAAGTAACCGAAACAGTTTAGGACTGAATCAAGAAGCTGTTTGTAACACGTTGAATTCAAGAGAGATCATCAGGTAAGTTTTTTTACAACTGAAATTTTTTACTTCCTGATATGCTTGATGGAAATGATTTATTGAGAAGCACTAAATATTTTTAAACTCAGGTAAGTAATTTTTTAAGTGACTCCATTTTATGAATCATTCGAATGATTCCAAATGGAGGGAACAGAAGAGAGTATAAGCATAAGCGGAGTTCCGGGAGGATAGGATAGGATAAGATGGAGGAGAGTATAGGTGGAGAGGGAGAGTATAGGTGGAGAGGGAGAGTACAGGTGGAGAGGGAGAGTACAGGTGGAGAGGGAGAGTACAGGTGGAGAGGGAGAGTACAGGTGAGAGG
>NW_003526941.1:1749034-1751430 GCF_000181795.1 Trichinella spiralis
GGGGGGAAATTTTTCGGGGGGGGGAAACCCCCCAAAAAAAACCGGGGGGGAGAAAAATTTCCAAAAATTTTCCCCGGAACCAACCCCGGGGGGGAAGTATTTTTTTTAAAAATTCCCGGGGGCATAACCCAAAAGGCCAAATGTTTTTTTAATTTTCCCCAAAAGGGAACCCGGGGGGGTAACCCCGGGGGTTTTTTTTTTTGAAAATTTTGAAAAATTTTTGGAAATTTACGGGAATTTTCCCGGGGGGCAAACCCCGAAGCATAGCCCGAGGGCAAATATTTTGCCTGAAGCATAGCCTGAAGGGAAATGTTTTTTCAAAAATAGCCTAGGGCATAGCCTGAGGGTAAATATTTTTTAAATTTTGCCTGAAGCGTAGCCTGGGGCGTAGCCCGCGGCAATCTTTTTGAAAATCTCGAAAATTTTCACAAATTACGAATAATTTGCCGGAGGCGTAGCCCGAAGCGTAGCCTGAAGGCAAATATTTTGCCTGAAGCATAGCCTAGGGCTTAGCCTGGGGGCAAATCCAAATCTTGAAATATAGCTTGAGGCATTGTTTAAGTAAAGTGTATCCCTCTGATGCTACTTTCCGCATAGCTATCCTGCCTCTTCTGTCTTCTCCCAACCTGTACTCCTCTCCTCACAACCAATACTCCTCTCCTCTTCCAAAGGCTTGGCCTATGATGTGGGCACTTCCAGAATTCCAGTTACTTACCTTCTCTTCCAAATCTTCCTTACCCTGTCAAATTTTTCCTTACCTGGTGAGCAGATGTCTCTTTCTTGAAGTTCTTCCTTCCTACTCTTCTCGATCTTGAGACTGATCTGAAACGTGACGTTCACAAAAGTACTTAGAACTTACCGCGACAGGAACGATGTTTACAGATGTTATTCCATTGCAGTCAGTTTCTTCAGGGACCTCCAAGATGTTATGCCTGAAAAACAGAAATAATTAAATAGCTTAAATAATTAGCGTAAATATTACTTACTTTTGGTGACAGGGTGGTAATTCACACTTTGTGCATTCCCATTTTGTTTCTTCTTGCAGTGGATTGGTACTGTCAGATTCATACTTACCTTCCTGTCCATATCTTCCTTTTCCTTCTTTTCTTCTACCAATTCCTCACCATATCAAAATCTTTTCCTTAGCTGGCGAGCAGATGTCTCTTCTTTCTTCCTCCTCTATTTCTAGTCTTCTCGATGTGATTGTGATCTGAAGCGTCGTTCACATTAGTAATACTTAAAACTTACCGCCCCTTGACACGGACGATGTCTTCTTGTTTACAGATGTTCATTGCAGTCAGTTTCTTCAGGGACCTTCACGATGCCATCTTGTTTAGATACCGCCTGAAAAACAGTAATATAAATTTGAATACCTTAAATAATTAGGTTAAATATTACTTACTTTTGGTGACAGGGAGACAATTCGCACTTTGTGCATTCCCATTGTTTCTCCTTGCAGTGCAATGGCGTTGCTGTCGATAAACATGTCTATAAAATGAGCAGAATCAAATTTAGCTGTTTTCTAACTGACTACGTACCTATTTATGAAAGGAAACATTATCACCATTCATGAAAAATCTCTTGTTTTTCCGTTGCAGCCTCATGCTCCTCTTTCACGAGTGGATGTTGTAGTCTATAAACAGTTGTGCTTTAACGATGAGTAGATTTAAATAGTACTTAATATTACTTAATTTTTATGGCAGTCGAAGACTTGTTCTTCTTTACTGACCATTCCCGCTATCTTGTTTTTCTATCTTGTAGTGGTTTTATATTGTCGATAACATGCCTGTGAAATGAGCAGAATTAAATTTCGTTACCTGCTGTCACTTACCTACTTACGAAGGAAAACATAATCGTCATGCATAAAATGTAGTTGTTCTGTCTGTTCTGGATGGTTCTGTTCATTTGGAAGCAATTTTTTCAGGTTGATTTTCTCCCAAACTATATGTTCGCAGAGGAGCATTTTCACCAGTTGGAGCACTAAATGCAAGAAGTGTCAGGTACAAGGAAACACGATCCACAGTTTCTTCGCTTTGCTAGAAATTCATACATTTGAGGTAAATGAATTTTCTCTATTTATAATTGTCACTGATATCAGATAATATTGTCTTATTATGGGTGTGAAATAGCCATAGTATAAATGTTAATTGAAGACGAATGACAGTGCATCTGATTGAAATTTATATTTACACGTACTATCTGTAAGTGCATTAACTTACTTGTAAAATCATGTGCGTAGGAAAATAATTCAGCGATGGGGTAAATAAAGATGCTGCTATTCGAGGATTTCTAAAATAAAGTTATAAACTCAGTTAAAATTAAATATCCATACCCAAATTAACCCTTCAGAGTACATGACGAATACTTACTCATCTTTCTTGTTTTTAATCCAATTT
>NW_003526941.1:1786345-1819042 GCF_000181795.1 Trichinella spiralis
ACCGTATTTCACAACGCAAGTTCAAAAATTAAAATTAGGATGACCAGCAATGTGAAACATTTAAACATTCTACACAGATTTCATTCATAATGGACTGCGGAAATGATGGAAAATTCTAAACTAATTATTAGTAAAATTTTCGTTGAATTTGATGTCAAATTTTGAAAAGTTATACAAACAAATTATTCAGTTATGTTAGTTACTCAGCAAAAAATACAACATAAGAAAACAGACATCTTCTGATTATTGAAATCCACCTTCCTTATGTGTTCCTTTAATAATAATGAATTAATTACAAAAAAAAATAAAATGAAATAAATAAATAAATGTTCAAGTCACTTTCATGCATGCACGCCGTGCTTTGAAGGAGAAACGAAATAATATTCAGTTGCTGTACACTGCTAGCCTGCAATTATATCTAATTAAACTCACTAAATGATCGTAACCTATCGTCATTCCCATCTAATCAAACAAAAGCTCGGTTACTGATAAGAACGGTAACGCATGGAAGAACATTGATTAGCATATTTGAAAAGCAACCTTCACTTTGCATTATTCGACCAAGCCTAGTCTACAGTAAATAATGTGAAACAATAAGCATCAACCCTTTCCAAAATTGCAATATACTTAACATTTGCTGGTAATATTAGCGGAGCACACTGAAACAACTTCGACAATTATTTCAGTTGCCATGACGAAATTTTAAACAGTTCAGATGGAAAATACTATAATCAAAGCTTGTGCGTAAAAATGTATAGCAAGAGCTGCGCACAAGACAATAGAAAAGTATTTTCTTAATTAATAATAAAATATTATGTTTTCTGTATGTTTTGTATCTGTGTCTAAGAAGGAATGTTTGCCCTTTTATCAAAAACAAAGCAACCGCCACCAAAATAGCGTACACAGGTTATGTTACCAGATATTGAGATTCTGAAATGTTCCATTCTGAAAATGGCAAACGGCAAAAGAATACAATATATGTAACAGACTGTTACAAATAATCTACACTATACTGATTAAAAATACACGTTTCATTTCAAAGTCATTTTTGCTACCATTTACCCATATAAATTGAGAAATATTTATAAATGCTTTGATTTCGTTATTCTAATGTTAAAAACTATATATATTACACTGACATTTTTATACATACTGTGGTAAATTGTAATTAGAGGCATTCTAACAGATAAACAAAGGGATTGAACAGGATGTCGTGAAAGTTTGCGCTAAATGAATTAAATTTTGAATAAGTAAAAATTGTTGAATGCTGCTGTTTTGCTGAAGATGATATATTTACCGTCGGCATATCTTAATCTGTGATTGCTGTTGAATAATAAAAAGGTTAGTTCACATTAAAATTACCTCTGTCATTAATTAAACCGTATAAATTTGTGTAATTAAATTTACTGACTTCGTAACGTATTTATTAACCTTTTATGATTTTCAAAATGTTTTTTTAATTACTTTTTCTTATTACTACTTCATTAGCATTTTGCTGCGGAACACTGATACATCCCAAGGCGATAAATGTTGCGTATAAATTAGAATACAAAAATTGTAAGCGAATTGTAACGTCTCTGTAAATGGGCAAATTTTCTTTTACCGTGTGTAATATCAGAGTTGATATCACAAAAGAATGTTTCGCATAATGTTCTTTAGAAGAGAAATATTCTGTCATCAAAGTTTAAATTATTTTCACTGACGCACTATTTAATAATCACGTTCAGTAAATTTTTACAATACTCATGTGTGACCGTTTTACAAATTATATATATATATATTTCAGATGCAAAACCTGCTTTTACTTAGTAAAATAATTTCGCACTTCCAAAAGAATCTTCAAATAGGCAGCAAAATTTTTGAAATTAAATAATTCTTTTCTAATATGAATATATTCATAAAATTTTGAAGACTTTAAATTTAATTTGCACTCTCACATCCACAGCATATTCTCCAATATCAGATATCTACATTCATCTGAGCACATGCATAAAAGTGAATGAGCAAATCTCTCCCAGATAAATTTTATTTTCTTCTACGCTAATACATATGATTACATTTGATAATCATCGTTAAAACATAAATATATAACACTACTTTTCCAATGCACTTTCGATGAAATGTTGCTCATTACGACTTAATATATACCAAAATAAACAAAAAAGAACCAACACAAACGTATCAATGCCCAGTAGAGTCAGAAACCTCTGAGAGACTATGCATATATAAAATGAATAAATAAAACTCAAAGAAAAAAGCAAAAATAAAATCATTACTGCTCTGAAAAAGGAATTTATCAGAATAAACAAACGGAAATTGTTACATACCACACCATGGTGGTGTAAACAATGATGGTGAATTGAAGCAAAGCAAAAATGGGAGATGAAGAAGAATAAAGAAGAATCGCAGAAATAAGACGACGATATTGCTTACAACGTACATACAGTTCAGTAGTAGTAGTCGTTGTTGGTTTTCGCTGTTCATTTATTTACGATTAATTTGTCTCAATGAATTCGACTCAACTCTTCAATGAGGTCAATGATTTGCTGAGCAGTAGTTATATTGCTGCAGCGTTCTGGTGAAATTCTGCCTGCAGCTATCCAACCGTTGATCAGTCGTATAGCTTCTTGGCGTGGCATTTCAAGCAATTGTTCAATCAAATCACCGTCAATGAATCCAAACGCCGGCGCATTTTTCTCATAAACCACATAACGGCGGTACGAGTCATAGGCTATGCAGCCAACGTTGTCGGGCACGATGTCGCTGAAGCATCGCTGCAAATCGTTCAACACCCGAAAATGAGAGTCGTGAATTTGACAATAAATCAGTATCGATCCTTCAGCCGTGCCAATCATGATTGGATTTGACACCAACGACGAAATACCAGCATAGCTGTACATCGACAACGCGCCATGCTTGAACACGTTGATATATTCGCCCAGATGTAGACGACCGGCACTCTGCGTAATTTTAAAAGTTTTCACAAAAACTCCATGCTATGCAAACAACATAAAGTAGAAGATGTAAATTTTACCTTGACAACTTGTGATTCACTAACCGGCTGCTGTTGTAAATCTTTCTGCGAAACGGTGATATTCAAGGAATTTTCCGCCGCCATAAAATAGTCGTTGTCGATCACTTCAATAGCTGAGATCCAATTCGGATGATAATCGCGTGCTTCTTCGACAAAACTGCTTTCGGAAGGCACGTACCTCAACACTGCGATGGAACGCTGGATATCACCGACCAGAATTACCTCGTCGCGCACTTTCAGATGCATGGCCGTCACAAACAACGAACACGAGCTGACCAGCTGCAGCCCCGTAACATCACTCCACTCGAACAGCAGCACGCTGCTGTTCATGGCCACCAGCAGCTTGGATTTGAAACTGGCCATCGCATATACGCAGCCGTTCACCTCCTTCTCGTGGACTAAATTCAACGATGAATTACCCTGTCCATCACGTTCGTAGCGCAGCATCAGCAAACGACCCTGCAACGGTTCCGTTTCGTCTGCCGTGATTACGGCTGCAGACAACTGAATTACACAAAAAAATGAGAGAAAGAGAGAGATAGAGTAAAGAAATAAATAACGATGATTCTATTACAATAAAAAATGGATTCTGATCCTCGCCCATAGTGCAAGACAAAATACTGGTGCATTCTTCAAGAGGATTCATCGAATAGGCGTGCAATACGTCAAACGAATTCTGGTCGAGCAACAAAAACGAATGCGTCTCAATCGACCGATCGACACCAGTGTCTTCGGCGCCAATATTCACCGCACCTTCGTTGATGGCCGAATTTGGATCCACGGTCAACGTGGTCCGGCGAAGCGGTGGCGCACTGGCACTGTGCAACGCCCGGTTCGAAGCCGACGATTCGGAACTACTGTTTCCGGGTAAATCCATTATGCGGATCGTCAGCACACCGACCAATTTGTTTTCCGGCTGCCAGACAATTCGTCGAGGCGTCTCGCCCAAAACCACAGATCGAATGTGAAGCTTCTTTATTTCGTCCACAACGCCAATGGTCAAGCACTGACCGTTGGTGAACAACACGCCGTTGTCATAGGCGCTGGTAAACAATGGCGTCATGTAATAAATGGCTGAAGAATCCAAACTGCTGAACTGCAACTTGTTATTGTTCATGTAAATCACGGTTGGTTTTTCAGTGCAAGCCAAAATGCTCAACGTATTTCTAAAACAAAACAAAGCAAAGAAAAAAAATTACCAAATCACTTGTACACTGATGTTGTCTTTTCTTGCTGTTACTTACTTTGTTTTAAACATCTTCAGCGAAATCGAATCAGTGCCCAGGGAAACTTTTTTACCGTCAATCAGTGCGAAGCTGTTCTCGTCGATGCTGTAGAAAATCAAATTACCGTCAGCCAACGAGACGAACAAGTACATGTTAGATTCAAATTTGCACATCAAAGCCGACCGTATCACTGAGCTGTCCTCTAAATATACCGTTTGCACAGGTTCCAAAGACGGCACAAACAACAGCTGAAGACAAATTTTCGTCCAATGGCCGACAATGCAGACACCGACTCCTTCGTCTGAAAGGCAGCCAAATTCTACGCAAGATGCCTCGTTTTCCATAGTTCTTGTGGTCACCAATTGCAGACGATCGTCACGAACGTTGAAATAATGCAAAATGTGACGACAGGCGACCAACAGTCGACCACTAGTACCTTCGCAGGCGGCCAGCGATACTTCACTACCGTCAGGAAATTTCCATTCGTCCAGTTTGCGGCCGTCCAAACTGGCGTCGGCGAGCTGGATCTTAGACCGAACCACTTGGACGATGGCTAGAGCGCCATCAGCCATGTGACAATTCGCAGCGACGAATGTCTGTTCAGCAGTTTCGAGACCATCCACGGATATCTGTTCGGCTTGATTTTCTTGGAATTTAATGACCATCGTACTATTTCCGACCACGCCCAAGATGAATAAATTGTCATACGGTTCATTAGTGATGTAGCGCAGCGCCCAAACGCGGTTAACAAAAGGTATATCAAGACGAGCTAGCTCGTATAAGCCAATTCCGCTGCGAATAACTTTCAAGCTACCATCCTGAAAATAAAACGTAAAATAACAAAAGATGAATAAAATTTTAAGAAGCGCACGAATGCATGAATGAATGGTCACCTTTCCGTAGCCGGAGCAAGAGATAATCTCACCCTGACCTTGTTTGGCCATATCAACTAGAACCATATCAACTATCGGTGCGAGATTTGGAAATGATTCGACCTCTGTCCAAGTTTCGTCGCAGATGGCTAACGAGTTCAGGCGGAGAAGTTTCGAATCGGCAATACGGCTACCGACAAACAGTAGGCTCTCTTTGTGCATGTAAGACAATGAATCAGGAGGCGAGGTCACGCCCAATATGGTTGCCCGCATGCGGCTCAACGTCACTTTACCTTCTGCATCGGTTTCAATGTCCAACTTTAGCAATGACAAAGTTCCGTCCAGTTGGCCAAGAAAATAAGTCAGACCATCCGGAGCTGCGTCGTAACAGTTCACGATGGATTTGCTGAGAAAGGGTGGTGAAACAGTTGAAATCGTCGAATTATCTCTGATGTAAAGCAAAGAACTACACCCAACAACAATCACACCACACAATGGAGGCGGAACGGCAATCAACGTGTGCGCTTCCCATTCTATGTGACCTCTAGACCAAGGGCCTATGACAAACGTTATGAACCTTTGTTCTTCACTTAACAAAATTAAGGATTGGAAAATCAAAAAAGAAAATTACAGTAAACAACACGCTTAAATACATTTACTGTAAAAACTGTAACTTTCTTTTCATAATAATTTTTTAATTAAAAAATTGCATCGAGAAAAATGTTTTCAAAAAATTAAGAATTCTCACCATTTTCAAATTCTTGTTCATCCAAACTTATACGACACGTTATAACATGACGACCAACCAAATCTCCGTAAATCAGTGCTATCACTGGGAATTGGAATCCATGCAAAAAGACAAAATCGCTGAGATGTGTCAAACTGTAGTTTAGCGAGTACGTGCTTAACTTTGACGTTGCGCGGTTCCAAGTAATGCACTGAAAACATGTCACTTTTAAAAAAAATTCCAATTCGCTTATTTTTTCAATTAAAAAAAACAAAAAGATTTCATTTAAAAAATCTTTTAATAAAAATAAAACTAACCTTGAATGTGCTACTCATAATGCGCAAACCGATAACCTCGCCATCCGGATGAACGGAAAGTAGAATTCCATTGCTTGCCGGACGACCAAAGTTCTCACTGATGTTTCGACTTGCAAGCGTTTTTATACGACCATTGTCATATTCAACGATCGCGACGTCTTGTTTGAGAGTAACTATTACCATCAGTGCTTTATTTTCACCTAAACTTGACAATATAACTTGAATAAAAATGAGTCCCTATTACAACTTCAGTTTATGAAGAGACGTGGTCAATTTTCATGAATGTCAACAAAGAAAGAAAATTGGCATACCTTTCGGTGTGAACAATTTCGCAGCACCAATTCGACCGAACATTTTCCCTTCCGTTACATACTGAAGTCCTTCTGCGGACACGGAATGCACTTCAAATCGACTATTTTTGAAAATGATCAAATCACTGCTTCCAGGAGCAGTGAAACTGCCATGCAATGAATGTGTAACAGCAGTGGCCGCTTTCGCAGTTACAATGTAATTCGACATAGTTGAGTGTAGATCTAAAAATAATTTTTATGAATTAAAAATGGTTTGAAAAAAGTAAAAATTTAAAAACGGTTTCTCAGCATGCATAACGGTCAGATCACAGCTCACGCTGAAAAGAGGCTACTGTAAAGACAAATCAAGTGCAAATACAGTAAGCTATCAATTAAAAATTAATTACGAAGCTGAGTTAAAACTTTCTGCATAAAAAAATTAAAAATATTTTTTGTAATTAAATAAATAATTATTAATTTAGTGTAATTTTTCCTTATTTTCAATAACCTTTCTAGATGATTTTACGCGTTGCTTATCAATTGTATTTATTGGAAACAAAATTCCAAATGTTTAAAGTCAATTGACAAGGTCCTTATAAATTGATCAAATAGTTGAACAGCATGAACACAAATTTCATCAAACTGCACGTCGAATAAACAGTTTTGCCAAATTGGCAATTCTAACTTGGTTGTTTTGTTCCGCCAGCATCTGAACTTTGGCAATAATTTCAGCGTTTTTAATTTCTAAAAATATGTGACGTTTTGTGATTAAAAACAGACCGAAAATCAATGAGCATGTACTTGGATCATGAAGAAGAAAAATTAAAACAGTCAACGCTGAAACAACTGTCTCGACGTTACTGCTAAATTTACAAAAAGAAAAAATTTATTTGAAAAATACTGCATTTCAATTTTTCTTTTACCTATTTAATAAGCTGACAACTTTTTCTGAAAGATTTTCAAGAACAAACCGCCTACATATTGGTTGCTGTATCATGTTGCACAGTCCGCCCAGAGCAAATTCCACCATCGACGGATCTGTTTCATTCAAACAGTCTGCATAGTATGAAAAAAGAAATTAAATTCCATACATTAGACTATACATAACAGTGTTCTAACCTGAAAACAAAATGTGCACGCGAAGGGTCGTCAAAAATTCATGATTTACAGGATCATAGGCAAAATTTGCCAAATTGGCCACTATTTGACGTTTAGCATCTGAAATCGGTCGTGATCAACTGATCATAAATGCTGTTCTATTGTATTACCATTGCTTTCACTATTCTGAAATTCCGTCACCAACTGATTTAAATACTGCAGTCTGCCATACTTGTTGCCTCCACTTTTCTTTTGGATTTGATCAAATCGGCTGAACATTTATCTATTTACCTATACTCACATCTGGTTAATTGTGTTTATTATTATTTTCACTAAATATATCACAATATGATCGAACTCCGATAAGACTGAGTAAAATATCTTCACGATGAATATCACACTTTTTTATTCAGAAATAAATTATGAATATCAATGAAAGACTTGTCGCTCAGTACTTTCATCCATCAAAATTTTAGGCCGTTTTACATGTGCATTCAGAATTTTCGGCAAACTTTCGGAAATGCCGTATCTCTGATTGTACGGCTCATATGGATCATCGACATAATATTTGGGTCGTTGCCAAAATCGACTGACCATCTTTTCCAGAATTTGACATTCCAACGGAGTGCAGGTTTTATGCGCCAAACTGTTCGTCAGCCATGGTTCATCTTTCATGTAACGCTAAACAAAAGCGTACCGTTGATTTTCGACTAGGTTGAATATTTGAAATACAGTATTGCCTTGTTGTGACGACCAGGACGAACACGAATCCACATGCCAGTGTTGAGCCGTTTGAACCGATTCAATACGTCAGTACAAGGAACTTTACGTCCATCTTCTGGACTGAAACGAATATGATATTCCCAGTGTGGAATTCGTACGTAATTTCGAACAGGTACGTGGAAAACTCTGTAAGTTGCAAGTGATGTTCAGTAATAAAATTTAAACAAAAACAAAACAACCTTTTCCATGATAAACGTAAATTCATCAATGAAACCTCAAAGCTGAAATTTAGTTGTGAAAAAAAAATTTCTAAAAGCCAAAACAATAATCATGCGCATAATAGCGCCACTGCAAAACAAAACACTGGAAGAGAGTTGATATTTATTCATTTTCATTCATTCATTGCTATATGTGATTAATGGTTTTACCTAATAACAATGTCACTGTTCACGTTTATTCACGAATATACTCCGAATACTTCACAAGATGCAGACTGTTCAGCAACTATAATTGCATCAACACTGTATTTCTGGAGATGAATTTAAAGAAGTAAAAATTACATCGGCATAATCATCCGTGTACAAAATACCACTGAGATCATTGATTGAAAAAGTTCTTAAACAAGCGCTCACAAGATATCGCCAGTACGGTACGCATGTTCTCACAGAAATGCGAGATGGCAATATTTTTATGGTTTTATGTCTAACAATTGGACACCAATAATAATGCTCTGTGGCTGGATTAAAAACCACCTAAAACAATTAACTGTAATTTTACAACATTTCAAAGAGCCAATATTTTTATTCTGGATTTAGTTGCTATTGTACTTTTGAAAAATATTCATTTATTTTTCCTTTACACATAAAAATTAGAAAGAAAAACTCAATTTACAATACTGCAATTAACAAATTAATGAAGGTCATATTACTAAGCATGTCACCTATACTGAAAATTTTACATTCCCAACTAAACAATAAAAAATGACTAAAATAAATTCTTGAATTTAATGACTTTGTACCGGATCAGTCTGCTGTGAAGATACCAAGCTGCTGGAAGAAAAAGCTGCCGGATAAAACGATCCACAACAATAAATGCATTCTAATTTTTCGTCGTCTGCGTCTCTTAATGACCTAGACAGAAAAACTTTAAAAAGAAATTCATATCAACAAGTTAGTCTACAGTACCGTTTAAAAGCAGTCCATCCAAACAATGCGACAAGCAGAAGCTTCGCCGAAACAACATTATCAAGTTTGCTTAAAATTGCATTCGCCTCTCCTTCATTAATGCCCTAAAAATGACTCGCCATTTACTTAAAAAATCTTTCAATAAATATAAGTCTTGCAGAGGTACAATTGAATCGAAATCGCTGAATTGCATTTTCTCAATGCGATAACTGATCGGTTGCAAGATGGAAAATTGGCGATTCAAGTGTCGCAGAATTTCTTTGAATGTCAGTATTTCTGGAGCACAGAAAAGACCAGGTACAGGATTGTTCTTGAAAATGCAACTTTTTCCGTGAAAATCTATCATTTTTTTAATAGCAGCCTTCCTGTTGCCTTTAATATAAAGAAAATACATACTTTTTGCTCAAGAATTAAAAAATACTTACTCTCATCCATCATATTTTTGCAACAAACTTCATCAATACAGTACCCGCAATCACTGCACGAAACCACTTTGTCAGCGTACCTGAAGCCAAAGCGAGCCAAAATCCATGGATTAAATGAATAGCATGATGTGAGCATGGAGTCCTAAAAATACGCAAAATATGGTTAATGGCAATAGACGAAAGGTTTTCAAACTCTTACAGCAAAAGATTTGACCCGTAAGCGAAAATGTAAGAACAATTCATCATCTAAAAAAGCTTCCCTAAAAAAACAATAAAATCAACATTGTTTGCACTATCGAATAATTTCAAACCGTTTTCTGTCTTCATCATGGTCATCGTATATAAAATCATGAACATCTTTCAAAATTTTTAACTTTCTAGTGAAATTATCCTAAAAAAACCGTACATGAAATGCAATTGGCAAAGCACAAATTCACAAACCGTGCCATCGTTGTTTTCGTGACCTTCCATTTGAAAAGTATCTGTAAAAGTTACTAATTAACAAGAACTGCAATTCTAATAACTGATTTCAACCACGAAAAGTTATTCTGCAGTATAAGTGAAATAATGCACTTTCATCAACAATGCCAAAATGTGAAATGGAATAAAAACCACATACAATAAGATTTAATGACGTTCAAGATTGTTGCAGTATTACTGTATTTTTATGTCACTTGCTGTAATTGGTTTAGCTTCAGTGTTTTTTAAAATTATGTTTTTAATTAGATTTGAGTAATGGAGAAAAAGTCTCTCAGAAATTATGTAGAATTTGGAGCAAAACTATTAATGACGAAAGAGGTAATATTTAATTAAAATTCAAATGTTCCAGCATTCCCTTTTTGTTATTTTAGTGGAAAAATCGTTATTTTATTTTTCGGAATTTGCCCGAAACTCATGGTATTTTATTTTTAAGTGAAAGTTATTAAAAATTGAAAAATATTTTATGCAGATTGTTTCGAAGTAGTGGTGTACAAAAATGTGAATTATTTGAAGAAGCCGCCGAAACAAGTTCTACGTTTGCTGCATTACTACGGCCTTGAGTCAGGTTTGTTGAAATAATTGCATTGTTTTTTCTTTTTGATTATTCAACTTTCTGGCAATAATGTTATACAGGAAGGGATTTCAAGTTTTTGTGATAGGCTGTAACAGTTTCACACGTTCACGTAAGCAAACCAATTTTCTGAAAATTGCGTTCTAAACTTTTTTTGTCACTTTCGTTTCGCTCGATTGCCCATTTATTTTGCTATGTTTCAAACAAATACGCAACTATGGCATATTTTGATGTTTTTATTTTTGTTCACTTAATTCTAGAATAATTTTTCAAAGTGAATCATATAATAATTGAAATGTTTACGACAACAAGAGTAGATTTTTATTAAACTCAAATTTTTTGTGCACCGAAATATGTTCGATTTCAAATTTGCAATGTAGTAAAGTGATGAATTTAAACTACATATGTGCATAAGAGAGTAAGCCGTTTGATGAGAATGTGGGAAAAAATTCGGTCATTCGGTATTTTTTATTACCTCAGTTAAGTACTGTAAATAAGAAGTTTACAAGTACAATTCGAATAAACACCGAGCAATTTAATTGAATTTTTTCAATATTTTGGTTTTTTTTAATGTTTTGAAGTTTTAATTCGTCATGAAAGTTCCAACGAGAAAATGACATTTGTATTTGCGAGCAATTTTGCACTGAAAGAAAGTTTCAAAAAAATATTTCTTTATTTTTTAGGTTTGAATATTTGTGGCGAATGTTATACGCTGTCAGTGATATATGACGAAAATACTCTGGTTTTCGCGTTCGAAGAAGAGAAATTTCTTTTACACGCAGAAAGGCGTCTACGAAAATTGCTCGGATTCGGTGAAAAAGCTTTTTCTTTTTTTTTAAATATATTATTTGAATCTTTTTTAATTTTTGTTTCTAATTTCAAACAGGATGTCTTTTTCGTTGTATGATATTGCTTGCTCCGGCTGAATCGCAGCTGAAATCAGACCAATATGTTCGTCTACTTTTGCAAAATGGACGCTTTTGTCTTGCTTCATCCGTGCCGGCTCAGATAATTGCCAAATTTCAAATTGAAACGTTGAAACGATTCGGTGCATTGCAAAATAAATTCTACTTCGAACTCAATCAGTCTGATTATATTTTGCGTAGCAGTTTGTGCCGACAAATTGACGCTTGTTTTCGCCTTGCTTTGGATTATCAATTGAACGCGTCACTTCAGATTGGTCAGTTTGTTGATTTAAGAAAGGTAAATTGATTGCTTTCTTTTTGCTTCAGGAAACGAGAAAGGCGATTTGGAAGAAGAATCTACTTGTTTAATGATGAATTGCAAAAGTGAAGAAATTGCAAATGAGAAGCATTGCTTGAAGGCTTGTGATTTCGTCATTGCACAAGGAAAAGCGAACGTGAATTTGCGTTCAAAAATGAAGGTAAATTTTATTTTGAATTTTCATCAAAAACTTGTTTAAATGATGTATGTTTTTTAAGCTGGGTAGAAATAGTAGATTAATAGGTGAATTGCGTTGCGGTTGTGTAGCTTGCATTGCTCACAGATATATGAATCAACGGTTCATAGATTCGTTGGAATATTACAACAACGTTGATGCAGTGTTCGCCAAATGTAAAAGGATGAAATGCCCGGACAACACTTTAGTAAGAGTTTTGTATTTATTTTCAATTATTTAAAAATGAAATTTTCAATAGACTGCAATAAAATCTGCCAACAAGAGCATTTGGAAAAGCATTTCTTCTTCGCTGGTGGTCGATTTGAACAAGCCGTTGCCTATTAGTGATAGCCAGTGTCAGTCGACCGTTCACAGCTCCGTCAAATGCGATCGGCTTTCTTTATCCATTGAAAAAGAGAATAATTCACTTGAAATGGACGATTCGTACTGCACGCTGCGAAACAGTGTGTACGAAGAATTGAATTTTTATAATGGCGCTTTTCAAAATGAGAAATTTACACATGCAAATTGTTTGCAGCGTTCAGTTGTCGGCACAAAGTCGCAACTTAAGTGGAAGTGGAACATCGTTGGCGAGGAAGAGTTGTTTTAAGCCGACACTGCGCAATAAAGGGGATATTCGAACGTTTCTTAGGCATAGTTTTCGACAAGCCGACGGTGCTGTAAATAATTGGTTTCGTCGCAACGTTAGTTTCAGATCGAGCAGAAAAATAATTGATTCAGATCAACACCATCTCATGGCTGAGGAGGTCGCTTTTTCCTTGTTTTTATTTATTCATTTATTTATTGAGATATTTTCAGCAAACACGAGTTGATAGCCCTGCTTTCAGTTGCACCGCGTCTGCTTCCGCGAGCAGTGTGATTGAAGTAAGTTTATTTCTTCTACATTTCATTATTGAAATTGTCAATATTTTTATTTAATTAATTTTTAATACAATATATGGATATATTTACAGTTTATTTGGGATATATATTTGTAATTTTTTAGGTAGTTCATAAACCGGTACCTTCTTTTGAACAAAACAAAGCGCTGAATAGCAGTAATGAACGACGCAGTAGAAACGGTAAATTTGACAACGATGCAATATTGACATGTCATTTTTTTGTCTGCATCTTCTGCAGAAGACGAAACAGTTTCACCGAGAGTGAAATTACTTGAAAAGAAGTTGAACAGTTCTCAGAAACGTCACGAACTTCGGGCTGTATTTTCAAATTGTGTAGCTGGCTCGTTTGCAATGTACGACGGGGATTGTCCTAATGAAGTGCCACTTGTTCCCAGTGATGTGATACGTAAACAAAGCACGCATCGCAATATGGATGAGAATCCAATTGCTGAACTTGCCCCAGCGTCTGATTTACTAGCCCAGGGCAGGAATGCCTTTCCACCAAGGGCACCCCTGTCGGCTCCTTGTATTCCGCGCTATACGAAAGTGTTTGATTTTGGAACCGTACCGCTCAACTATTGCGAATTGGCATCTACGTCGACAACCATCCCGAAGCGGAATAATTTGGAAACCAGAGTCAAATCAAATTCACTTCCCTGTCATGGTTCAAAGCAACAGGGGGGGAGGGTAGTGCAGTACGTCGATATTGACAAAATTGCCACTCAAGCTGCGCAAAAGGTAAACAACTGGGATTTTTTTTCTGTTGCATCAAGTAATGCAAATTTAGACAGCAAATCAACGTGCTGTGGAATTGAACGTGCGTTGGTCTTCAACGCATGCATTGTCAGAGCGTTTGCAAAGGGAACCGAAAATGTCATGCAGTGGCTCAACGCGCGACAGCACCATACCAAGGACAGATTCTTTTTTCAACATCAAAGACATTTTTGATTAAGTTAATCTCAAATAAAATTGTTTTGTTTTCGGTTTCTATTTCCAACGGGTTAGTTCATTGAAATTAATAATAAAATTGCCTTGAATGCGATATTCGTTTTGCGAATGTGATGATGCGAATATCAGCATGCTTCTCTTTGGACAGACACTCTCCGTGCGGTGATTTTTATCCGTGAACAAATTGGTGGATACTGTAGCAACTTGATTATCTTTATAACTTGTATATTATTTGATTTAAAAAAGAATGTTTAAACCGCGAATGTCATGCTGTTGATGACGTTGGCGGTTTTGTTTCTCTTCATCAAAACTTAATTCACCAAGTGATGAGCAATTTGGCTGTTTTTCTTTGTTTTGATCTGATTGTCGACATTAAGTTTATACAGTAATGAATGGTGACTTGATTGTCACCTTTAGTACTGTACATTTGCGTATTGGCTAGCGGTTGCACCTGTGAAACGAGCGTCCCTAGTACAGAGGTTGTTATCTTGCTTTCATTGCTGACAGTACTGTTTGTATAAGTAATTTTCCAGTCTCGGGTAGGGGCTGTAATGTGATTTGATTTTCACTCGGTCCCTCATTACTGGAATGCCAATTTCGATTCGCTTGTTGCCCTATATTGTTGTTGTTGTTGTTGTTTTTTTTATTTTTTGAATTGAATGTCAACTGTTTTAGTGGAAAGTAAAGTGCACACGCTGTCAGGTGCATTTCACTTTTCGGAGTGATTTTCGTTTATCAGTGGTCAAAGAGCGTTCGATTACGTTGATGGTCGTCACATTTAAAGTGCGTAAGTAGAATTTGATTTTGTTTTTCCAAGTTTGTTTATGTCCATTTGAAACTTATCTGATATAGTTGGAACGCTGAAGCGTGAAGAGTGTGGCAGTTGAGAGACGAAGAATGTCCTCGCCAAGCGCTGGCAAACGTCGCATGGATACGGATGTTATAAAATTGTAAAGTTCTATTTTCAGCATGATATATTTTTTGTTTTCTTTCTACAAAAATATATAAGCTATTCTTTCTTTTATTTCTCATCTCCTTACCCACCTCCCTTCGTTGTAAATGTTATTCTATGCACGTTTGGGTGTAATTTTTTGACCACTTCGTGAGAAAGTTTTCGCTTCCCCCAGTGACTGGTTCTGCCGGGCACGAGCAAGCATTAGCGCCGGGGTCAGTTTCAGCTGTTCCTTCTCGGCAATGATGATGATGATGATGATGACGCGAGCGTCATGTCATACATGTTGTGGGCAGAATTGATCGGTCTGGCCGAGTGTCGCTCTCTGTAAACATTAGTTGTCTGCCGGTGAATAGAGCGAAAGCACCAGTTTATATAGATAGATAGATAGATGTATTCTGTGCATGCATACAGAGAAAATATCGCATTCAGTAGTGTAAAATTTCAAATTTTGTTCAAAGTGTTTTGTTTCAGAATAGAAAGCAAACATGAAGTGACCATCTTGGGTGGCTTGAATGAATTTGCTGTGAAATTTTATGGACCCGAAGGAAGTAAGTTTTACGTTTCAAACAAAAAAAACAACTTATTATGCTTTTGTTGTTGTTGTTGTTGTTGTTGTTGTTTGTGTCTGTCTGGCTAAAGAAATGACTAGCTGTTATTGTTCAGAAATTATTTGTGTGCATGTATGTGTGTGTGTGTGTGTGTGTGTGTGTGCATGTGTGCGTGTGTCTGCAGGTGCCAGGAGACGATGGCGTTTACTTGCAAACATTGATTCAGAAGCTTTTACAGCTCAAGGATAAACCTAGTGAACAGTTGTTGTTAGCAGTGATGTTGGTTCCAAAAAAAGAAGACAAAAAATAATACGAAGGTCGTTGCTTAGAGACTAGAGCAAACCAACAACCTCTTGCGATGTGTTCAGCGAAAGATTTCAATAGCATTGACCTGTGATGCTGATTATCATTATTATTATTATTATTAGTGTGGTTATCATTTGATTCACACATTTTGTCAGATTCAGTATTGTTCTTCGACAACAGTCAATGTTGATTAGAATGAAGAATTTTTGTATATTATTTGTCGGGCATTCAGAAAATTGTGTGCATGTCCCGGTTGGAGTTTTGAAAACGGCTTTCATGAATAACTTTCCCAAAATCTACAGTACGTCAGTGTTTGTTGAGGTCTCGTTCTCGTCTCGTGAAAATTTCCATCCGACGATTCTACTATTTTCTCGTATTTCGATCGACACACAAGTCGGTCACGTGGTGCAACCGCAGCGTCGACTCTGGTAATAATTGCTGCTGCTGCTGTTGCTGACCGCTTGTCAATTACGACCTTTCATTATAAATATGTATATACACTTTGGAGAGCCGCTTAATTGTTCTGTTAGCACTGCCAACGACCGAGCGACCGACCAACCGAATTCATCGATACAACGAGCGACTTCTTTTCTAGTGGGATTTTGAAAAGTTTAAAATGCAAATTTTTTTGGCGAAGCTTTTTGGACCAAAGTAACTCGAATAGTTGATTTGGCCGTTTGTTTACTTCCGCTTTGTTTGCGATTGGTTGAATTGTTGAGATTCGTTCATCATAAATACTTGTTTCAGTTTATTTATTTATTTGGGGCATTTTATTTTTCCTTTCAACTTTGTAGCAGTGTTTAAATTGGAAAAAGATTCTCCTTCGATGAATTCTTTATATCATTTTCTGCTGTGATTTATTGGCGAATTGTTTGGTTTGATGAATTAATTAATTGTGTGTTTGTGTTGTTGTTGTCAGTGTTGCCGTCGTGGTCGAGTTAATTTTTATTCACTTGATTATCAATGGATCGTTTACTGCTTATTCTGTGAATAAGGAAAAAAATAATAGTCCACAGATGATAACACAACAATAAGTGTAAACTTCTCCAAAGAAGATAACGATCGAACGACGGTGTTGTTGATCAGCTATTATCATTGCTTGAAAAGCCGTGTGAAATATTCCAGTTACACTAGTTTGTGCACAAATGGGAGATGGATGCGTGTTGTGAGCATGTTTTTGTGAATGTACTGCTTTTTTCTTTTACTCGAAAGGGGAACTATTTTCCACCAACCAACCAAAATCAATCAATCAAAATTATTCAATGCGCAGTATTATTGAACTGAAGCGTTTTTTTTTGCTCGTGGTGAAAATGGAAATTTTTCTATTGAAATATTTTTCACTTGCTCTTTCATGTTATAATATATATCCGTTTTGTATTATATAGTCTGTTGGGTATGTAATAATGATAAATTTTTCACTTCAGCTCCGTATGAAGGTGGCGTTTGGCGTGTTCGCGTAGATTTGCCCGACAAGTATCCGTTTAAATCGCCGTCGATCGGCTTTATGAACAAAATTTTTCATCCCAACATCGATGAAGCGTATGTTATGAATTGTTGTTATCAATTTGATATCAATGCTATTTGCAGGTCGGGGACAGTATGTTTGGATGTAATAAACCAAGCTTGGACTGCATTGTTTGGTGAGCAGAGAAGATGACTGATTGATTGATTGGTCGAAATTTGTTTGGCAACTGTTGTAAATTGATCTCTTATTGGGATTGTAGACTTGGCGAACATTTTCGAATCTTTCCTGCCTCAGTTGCTTGCCTACCCCAATCCGACGGATCCGTTGAACGGTGACGCGGCATCACTTTACCTGCACAAGCCAGAAGAGTTTAAAAAAAAGTGCCGAGGTATATCAATGTTTTCTTATCTTCCAATTTCCATAACTGAAATTTGCATATCAAATTTTTTTCCATTTTCCTTGTTGTGTTTTTGCATTTGCTGTTTGCGGGATTTTGCGCAGATTTTGTAAGCAAGTACGCGTCGGAGGATGCGCTGAGAAAATATTGCCCCGAAACCGACGGCCAGGGTTCGTCGACTTCAAGGCAGAGAGACTGCTGCGATGACAGTGAAAACGGCTGCGATGAAGAAAACGGTTCGGATTCGGAAAGCACAATTTCCGATTTTTCTGAGGACGAAACCCGAGGCATGGAACTCTAGCACAGGTGCCAGCTGGTCTGGGAAATCCGGTCCAAAATTATATTTTTTCTCTTCGAGTTGTACTTTTCTTGTTTGTTTGTTTATTTGTTTGTTTTTCTTTTTAAATTATTTGTAATAATTTTTCTCTCTTCTTAATGTGAAAAAATTCGGTAGTGCGGTGACGCAGTCCGGCTGGCTGGTGTTGGTGGTTCACTTTCTTCACTGATCGTGTGTGTCTGTGTCTGTGTGATCAGGATGAAATTAGCCATCATTCACCACCACCACCACCACCATCACCAACCATCCCTGAGCCACTGCTTTTGCCCGGTGACAACAGGAGAGAATATTAACCAAAAGAAAAATAGAAAAAATCCAGTGCTTGCGTTTTTCCACTTTCTTTTCTCCACACCCTCTTCCGATTGTGATTCTGAACTGACGACCATGCTGCTACCGTAACCGTCCATAATGCCGTGCATTTTTTTCTCGGATACCTAGACACAAGGCTGGCTTCTTCTTGTTTTCTTTTAACGATTAAAGAAAAAAACAAGACAAGCTGCATCTTGATATTCACGTCCTCTTTTCAACCCCACCCCGCTGTGCAGCAACAGCCGAACGAACTTTTCTTCAGTCGACAGCCGTTTATTATTATTATCCATATTTCTATGTTTTGCTCTGTCTCACTTTTATTTTTTATAACAAAATGCAGCGCATTGCTTCGGCCTCACTTCTCTTCTTCCGTTTCTTCTCTGTTGCCCCACCCCACTTTTGTATATGTGCACGCCTGTTGAGAAGGGAAGACTTTATCTGGCACAAATTACATTACATGCTGGCAATGGTCTTTCTGTTATTTTTTCCTCGTCCTCCTCTCCTCTCCTTTTCTTTTCGATTAGTTGTTTTAAAAATATTTCCATGCAGTTTGGGCTTGACTAGCGCAGTTTTGACAAGCGTGCCTCTGCAGCAGCGTGATGTAAAAAAAGAAAGAAAAAAACATTGAAAAAACTGTTTTATGCATTGTTGTTGTTGTTGTTGATTTCGTCTTTTCCTATGGTAGCGTTGTTCATTTGCTGCATCAGAAGAAGAAGAAGAAGAAGTTCGAGTTGTCATTTTTGACTTTCTCAAAACTCTCTTCTTCCTCGATATATATATATATATATATATATATATATATATATATTGGTAACAAACAGGAAACAAAACAAGCGGTCGCTCGCTGCTTAGCAACACTGGCTCATTTTCTGGACGGCAAGCAAGCAAGCATGCGATCGACAACGAACAAACAAACAACGATGCAACGTGAAAACAGCAGCAGAGGGATTTTTTGGCATAGCTGCTTGGGGGTTTTTTAATGACATTCTTCGTTCGGCAATGGGCGAGAGAGGGAGAGCGAAAGAGCATCCATCCATCATCATCATCTTCTTCATTTGTTGTTGTCGACTCTTGCTTACCTACCGATTGACCAACACCAACCAGTAAACACATATATAAGCGAAAGAAGAAGAAGCGGATACTGACTCCATTCATACCGAATCGACACAACGCGACAAGTCTTGCTTTGGAAAATCCGGACAATTACCCACGTAGATCACCTTGTTGTAAGCTTTCCAACGGCGGAACAGTTGCACGTACATTTTGCACTGGACGTACATGAACACCAGGCCGCCGGTGAAGCCGATCGCCACGACGATCAGTTTGGTCCAAAATGGCCAATCCAAGTGACCTTCGCGAATTTCCTCGGCAGTGCGGTCGATCAGCACGTACAACGACCAGACGACGCAAGTGATCGCGATGACGTGGAAGGCAACTGAGCAGAATATTTTCCGCCGTTCCACCGAACTTATGTCCAACTTTTCCCACTTAAAATGAAACGAAACGTAAAATTTAAAGGAAAATTCAAAAATTTGCACAGCCCCTGACCAATATAGAGAGAGAGCGGGAAGAAATTTTTGCATAATACCGCCCAAGCTGTCTGTGTCTCTGGGTTTCACCACAACAACTGAGCTGTGAATTGGAATTCTCGATTGATCCCCTTTGGTGAATAGAAAATAATGATCTCGATTTGTATCGAATTGCAATTTGCCCCATTCATAACCACTACTCTGCCGCCACCTTATCTCACTAGAAGAGAAGCGTTACGCTGCTGCTGCTGCTAGTTCTTGATCGATGATTTATTCCATTTTTCAAATTCAGAAGAAGAGCAAAAAATAACCAAAAAAGATTGATTGACAAAAACAAAAGAAACTGCAAATTTGAAAACAAAACACAACATGCTTCTTATTCATACCATATGTTATTATGAGTGAAGTAAGCGAGATATTTTCACACATTATTTGCTCAATTAATCCTCTTCTCCTAAATCCTCCTCCTACTCTTAATGCTTTCTTCATTTTCAAATAAATGCATGCATGCATGAAACAATAACGCTGTTCAGAAGGAAATGAACCGTGTGTGTGTGTGTGTGTGTGTGTGTGTGTGTGTGTGTGTGCGCTTGCAATATGAGCTCTCATCAAAATAATAATGAATCTTCCAATTCAAACACTAATTACCTATTTAATTGTAATGCTAAGCATGCAAAGTTTACCGTTTAGGGCATTTCGAATTTTTCCCACTTACCTTGCGGAATGGCTTCACTTTGGTCTGCATGATAAAGCTGAATCGGCACACTTCGCAGGCTTTGGTCTGCGACGATTTGATCCACTGCTGCAAGCACTTCTGGTGCACATACTTCAACGTGCCGCTGCAATAGCAGGGCGCGATCAACGGTTGGTCCGGTGCCGCTTCACAGTGGCAGATGCGGCAGATTTCGTTCGACATGGTCGACGAGACCGACTTGCCCGACAAAGCCGACTGAACCCCGTGACCATGCAACTGCTGTTGTCTGGTCATCGAACAAGCGGTGGTTACCGTTGCACTGGTGGTTGTGGTGGAGGTGGGGGTGGAGGTGGTCGTTGCCGACGACAACACCCTTTGGTCGCTACTCACACGACCAGGCAACAGTTGAACCATCTGCGAAGGCACGTCGGCACCGCGGCCGTTTTGGTTGTTGCCGCCGCTGTTGTTGCTCATGCTCCATGTTGAGAGTGTTTTCACAAACAGACGACGAGGCGGTGCCGAAGACGACTCTTCCACAATATCCAAACCGTCCGACGACCGTAGCAGCTCTTCGCTTCGGCACTTCTGGGCGAACATGGCAACAAACAACAAGCCGTGCCTTTTTTTCGCCTAGAAGCGTCGGTCGGCTAAACAACAACTTCTTCGGCTGGCTTCATCTGCTTTGAAAATGCTTTACTAACCTCTGTCTGTCTCTTCTTCTTTATTATTATTATTATTCTTCTTCTTCTTCCTTACTCTCAGACGTCTGGTAAAAGTTAAAATAAATTATCATCATTTTTTTCTTGAATACTAACATTAATTCAATGTTATCCGTTCGTTAATAAATTGCTTAACACTTTTTCACTCGACATTGTTCAACTGACCAAAACCCAACATAATTTTGTCACTGAATCAAATGCAAACAAAGCATTTAGTTGTTCGGCAAGCAGTTGCTCCTCCCTGCCGCTTTCGTCGACCAGAAACTGGCACAGCTATTATTACAGGAACACTCTCAGATCCGGTAAAAAGCAGCCAAAAGCATGATTTATACGACACGTTGCCTAGACAACATCAAATCCAGTCCAGAAAAAAAAGAAACAAAAGCAAACAACTGAGCTCGTAATTTGAAATTTTAAACTCGTGTTAAAATGTGTGCGCGTTAAAAAAACCAATACCACTATGAAGATAGATTGATGAGAACAGAACGACAATAACGCTCTTCTAATCCGGTACTTGTCCGAGGCGAAGAGTAAAAAAATTAATAAAATAATCAAAAACAAAATTGAATAATTCACCAGCTTACAAAATACAATAAGCCAGATGACGGAAGGGACGCCTGAACAAGCAGAAGTGACGTCGACGTTGTGGTCGAAGATGACGCGCCGCCAACTAACTAGATCGATTCCAATCAATTACGTGCAAACTGCAGATGCGTCATTTTTGGCGGCGAATCTGCCCAGCGCATGCTGCCGGTGTATAATTGGCGTCTTGTCGGTTTCAATTGTTCAGTTTTTATTTCAAACGCTTCAATATCGCCGACGCTGCCTACTCTTTCCTACTGTACCTGTTGGAACAACAACAATTGTTCCAACTCAATGCGAACACGACACTTTTTGAAAAGAAGAGAAAAAAATGACAAGAAAACAAAACAAAACTAGCCAACGTGCAAGCTTGCCCCGTCACCACTAACGAACATTTCGATCATATGAAGCGTAATAACTATGTTCCAACGGGAAACTCAACACTAACGTAAAAAACATAAAATACAAAATACACAATTCGAACCTGCTTATTCAACGACACCCGTTACAACAGAATCTACAGTATCCTCCGCCTATTGTTTGTCGAAGGACGACGGTTCGACGGGGTCGAGCCGTGGTGAGGCGAGCAGAACAGCGGCCAACGCTGCTGAATGACCGTGGTAAAATGAAAACCACTGTCGGCGGCTAGCGAACATTTCCACCCAGCCGCTTGGAACAATTCGTTGTCGACTAACAATTGTGGGTATTTTTTTTGGAAACAGACAAGGATGACCACGTTTCGCGGTCAATAGGCGAACAACTGTCAAGTAGTGGTGAAAACAGAATCACCGTGGTCCAGGGGCACGTAGCTTATTTGCAGCCAATTTTGCCAAACAACCAGTATATTAATCCCCACTTTTACGCTACTTTCTTTTTAAATTTTAACAATAAAATTTTAATTCTATTCCTTTTGAAACGGTCCAAATTCAAAATGCATTTATCATCTATTCTCTATTTTATTCTGATTGTGATATTAAATTTCAAATGCGTCAGAAGTTCCACAAACGGGGCTCACGTGTTAAGTTAATTGTTGTTCGTTATATAACGTTGCTTACCAAAAATAATAATAATATCACTGATTCATGTTAACACGCAGCAGCTGTACGTCCAGTATTGAACGAGAGCGTTCCAAATAGATTAAGCTCGGTGGAGTGAAGATCAGCTGAGCGATACGGCCAAAACACCAAACAGCCCATTCACTGTGTCGGATTGTTCTCGATGATTGTCATGCCAAATGGATATACGTCGAACACGAAAAGCCAACTGTCATCAGTATCAACGTGTCATTATTTACCATTGATTCTTTGCAAAGAAATTATTTCATCTTGATCATCATTTTTTACAGTAATTTTTTGTAATTAATGTTTTTAATTTCAACTGTGAAACATGTAAAAGAAAGTTTTTCAGATTTTATAAATTTTAAATTATATTTTCAAATTATTTTTACTGATTTTCGAAATTCATTTTGCTTCATTTTTTGTCGTAATTCTTAATGGAATTGTTTGATTACCGAAGCGTGCATATGAACGCGTTGGTGCGTAATATGCGATGTTTTTTGTTTCAGTGGAAACCATTGAAAATGGTTCCAAATGTAGACGCTATATGAACATTTTCACATTTATTACTTTTCCCGTCCCATGATGATGATGGGTCGGGTCTGTGAGTTGAGGGCGATCCTACTGAAAATGATGGTAAGAGCATTTTGTGAAATATTAAACATATTTATGCGTCAACTTTGACATTTACAGCATGTTGATTGATTTATTTGACAACGTTCGGAAATCGACTTAAGTTCAGCTGTCCATAAGAATTTTCCTTTGTCACTAGTGACGACGAAGACCAAGCAATTTTTGACTAACCAGTGGAAATGAAATTTTCTTAAAATTTTCAATTTTGCGTTTGTTAACTGTAAAAAAGCATTATTTGCCTTCTATGTACGGAGGCGTAATTGTTACTTTGCAACGTTTATGTATCTGAGTGAATGCAGTTCTGTTATTTTCATAAAAAAACAATCAGTTGAATGAAAAATAAATTTTAAATTCAACTTTTGCCAAATGTGCAAGCGTTTTATAAATATTTTCACTTATATAAATGTGATCAATGGAAAAAGCATGCCGTTCAGATAGTTGTGAGAATTGAACTCCAAAACTGTTTTCACTTTTGATTTGCATTTTATTCATAAGCTGATCAAAATGTTGTTTAGAGCTGATGATTTTCGGTTATTGAGTTTAACGGAACGTATTTGTGATTCTGATCAATTTTGAGCGAATGGCAATTGAACACGAATTCCATTCATGATGGTGGTTATACATTTTTAATTTGAGTTTTGCATTACGATAAAAGCTGAATAAAATATGATGTTTTATATTTTTTTCTGTGATGTTAATATCCTGAAACACTTGCATAATTAATTTAGAAAATTTAATAAAGTACCTAAAGATCAATGCTGACAGTATGTATATATATATGTGTGTGTGTTACATGTCTCATATATGGTTTCTGCAAAGTAACCATTTGCGACAGCAGTTGTATGTTTCTTCATCTCAACGAACGGTGATTTTGAAATTTTATTATTTGAAGCATTTTTGAAAATTACTTTGACTTTTCACTATTTTTTGCCTAATTTTAAAGTTTCAGCAGGTTTTTTTTCTGTTGAAAAATATTATCATAATGAGTCTTTAATTGTTTCAGAGATCTGTAATAAAAAATGAGTGAGAAAATAGCTCGATCTTATCCAAGCTTCGTTTCAGTTGATTGATTTTAATATTTGAAAATACTGTACCAATTATTTATTTAGTTGCAGAATAGTAGGAAGGAATTTTGTAAATTGAAGTTTGATTGAGAAAAATTATGCTTCAGGTATCAGTTGATTCTTGGACTTGGTGAACCTGAAAGCAGATGAGAAATGGAATTTGGGTAATCAAGTTTGTGCGTTGAAAATTCATTTCACAATTAATTGAATGCTCTCTCAGAACTGGCGTGTTGGTTGGTATTGGTAACCCGCTTTTAGACTTGGAAGCTGACGTACCGCCTGAGTTCTTGAAAAAGTGAGTTGTTTCATTTATCATTGCTTTCTTATCATAATTTGTGCAGAGTATAAAGCGATGCTTAATTATATATAGTGCAAGGCTATGAAGGCGTATGTAATTGTATAGATTAATTCGATTTATGATAACTTGAATAATTAATTGACTTTTGACGGATGAAGTGAAATTTGCAATTTTGCATTGTGATTTATTTTTAGATGGAAATTGAAAGAAGACGATGCTGTTCTATGCAATGACAAACTGATTCCAATGTGAGTAATTGTTCATCAGATATTGTCAATTATGTTCTTTCTTTTCAAGGTTTTTTGATTTGGTAGATAACTACAAAGTTCAGTTTATTGCCGGTGGCTCAACACAAAATTCTTTGCGTGTTGCGCAAGTATTTTTTTTTATTTCAATAATTTTCTATATTTTTGTTGATGTGATATGAATAATTTGTTTTTCAAAATTTGCTTCAGTGGATGATTGGCAAGCCGCACAGTGTTACATATTTTGGCTGTATTGGAGGAGATCATTTTGGTCATGTTCTGCGTGTGAAAGCCGAAGAAGTTGGCATGAATGCTATCTATCAAATTCGTCCAAAAGAAAAAACAGGAACTTGCGCAACATGCATTGTTGGCCAGTCACGGTAATTTATTATCATTTTCATGTATTTTTTTAATTTAAGAATATTTCTGTCATACATTTGGTATTTTGATTTGAAATTTGCAGTTCTTTGTGTGCTCACCTGGCCGCAGCCAATCTCTTCTCCGTCGACTATTTGGAATTGCAAGAAAATTGGAAATTGATTGAAAAAGCGCGATACTTTTACGTTGCTGTAAAAAATATTTAACAGTGGAACTTGAAAATCTATAAAGCCAATGCATTTCTTTTTTCCTTTTTTTGCAAGGGTTTCTTCATGTCGTCATGTTTGCCGGCAATTTATAAAATTGCAGAACATGCGGACAATGCAAGCAAATATTTCATGATGAATTTATCGGCGACGTTTATTTGTTCCACGATGAAAGAGCACTTTGTACGTTTGTTCCCGTACATTGATGTTCTGTTTGGCAACGAAAAGGTGCGATTTTTTTTTCTCTGTGTAAGCTGTTGTTGTTGTAATTGCCAAATTTGTAGGAAGCTTTCGAAATTGCCAAAGCGCTCGGCTTTGAAAGCCAGTGTTTGAAAGAGATTGTCATTTGTATTGCGAACATTGAGAAAGCATCCAATCGTAGTCGACTGGTGGTTGTAACGCAAGGACCGAAGCCGGTGATAATATCCGATGGTATGTGCTTTATTTTTTAATTTTAATTCTTTTATTACAAAAGAAGCTGCTCGCTTCAGGGAGCATGTTCCAAACGTATCCGGTGCCGCAGCTAGCCGACGAACGTATCGTCGATACGAGCGGCACTGGTGATGCGTTTGTCGGAGGATTCTTGTCACAGTTCATTGCTGAAAGAAGCATCGAAGAATGCGTTGGTGCGGGCATCTGGGCATCGCAGGTTATTTTGCAACGTTCCGGATGTTCGTTGCCTGATTTGTGCGATTATCGCGTTTTATAATAATTATTTTGGATGGACGTTTTCTTTTCACTCTTTGATGAGTGAGCTATTTGAGCCAATTTTTAATTTCATCAGGGAACCTGTTGGGCAGTTGGTGGCAGATTAGTAGTAGCAGTAGTAGTAGTAGTAGTAGCATTCCATTGAACAGTTGTAATTATTAACTATTAGTAACAGTTGATGTAAGGTTTTTTTCGGCTGAAAAATTTTAGTAAAATTTTTTTGGTTAATTTGCTTGCTGCAGGACGATGGTAAACAAGCTGGTCGAGTTGTGTAGAGAAGAAATCACATGAGCTGGAGTCGGGCGTGTGTGATTGTGAGTTGATTAGCCACTTCGACTCAGGAAGCTGGCAATTGAAGCGACTGGAGGCGTTGATTATGTCGAGAATGATGCGTTTAAATGGCCAATCATGGATGCCGTCCTCTGGCCGGTGAAAAGTCAATGTCAGAATTGTCGGTGTCTAATTGATCCACCGAACATGGATGAAACCAACCGCAGTGGACCAACCGTATGCGTTCATTCTGATTATCGCATCTCGTCGCGTGACTGACCCGTGGCGAAGCTCTGCCCCCCCCCCTTTTCTCCCTCTCTCTGCCTATCCTATCTCGTCCGCCGGGTTGCTTGGTTGATACACTTGCTTTTCGCATTCTTTGACTCTCTGATCGACCGACCCATTGGTGGCGCTTATTTCCACTGCTGTGCTTGTCTTGAAAGTGGATTTGACTGAGTGAGTGAGCGATGCACAGCAGCCGTTGGCGCTGATTTGGTCGTATGAACCAGAGCTTCAACTCAGCTTTTAACTTTACGCTCATGATAAGCAGCTTTTCAGCTTTGATCGCTGATAATTCGATTTACAAAATTCGATGATGAATATTTGGCCAGTGGTTGAGTTGGACTTGATCTGTATACCGAAAACTGCACTGCTAATTGTGATACTTTCATTCAGTGGCTGCTTGCTCGAAGGTAAAAAACTATTTTTTTTTCTTTATCATCATCATCGTCATTATTATTATTAAAACTGATAATAGTTTTTACAAATTATATGTTATATAGGTTTGTATTTGCATGGATATTTTATTTAAGAGGTGTATGTTAAATTTGAAAAATGTCTTCATTAAGAATAAAAATGAGGTTGTCAGCTGGATCAGACGGACGAAAGTCATTTTTCTGAACCAGTGCATTGTTGCAATGTTTAATTATTGCAATTAGTGGAAAGATTTTAACTCAGATTTGTCGTGAAAATTAACTTTTACTGATTATTTATTTACAATTTGAAAGGCGTGTTCAAATTATTTATTCAAATATTATTGAACCTACCAACGACAACAGTATTGTTTGCTATTTTTGATGTGAAGAAGGCGAGAGATGCTGTTGAATAAGTTTGAAAATCTCACACGGGTGGTGGTTGTTTTTCATTTTGAAATTTAAGCGATTTTTGATTTTTATTTTCTGTCATTTGAATCTCGCTTTATGACAATCTTTTGCTATCCGTCTGACATTGACAAATTTCCATGCAAGTCGGTTAATTATTTAATTGCGCACAGCTGCAGTAGCTGTTGTTATTGCTGGTGGTGGTGGTGGTGGTAATGGTAATGATTAGCTTGCTTGCCGTATGATTAATCCACTGCCAGCCAGATGTTCCCACGCACAAACCAAAACTGTCCATGTAAGTGAAATGTTGCGTTTTTATTCCACAATTGAGGATGTGATCAGTCGGTTGACATGATCAACCGGCGACATCAGATTTTCTTCGTAATGCTTCTTCCAAAAATTTCAAAACAAGCCAACTTTCTAGCAGCAGCAGAAGAAGTTCATTGTGCAAAGGGGGATTTGGTGGAACTTGTCGTCTGGTGGTCAAAGTTCGTTCGACAAGACAGCAGTTGAAGCTTGGCACCAAATCCCAAGCTGACCAAATTTGAGAACATTGCTTAATTCATTCAGCATTTCAGTCAATTTTGTCAAAAAACGATGATCAATTTTCCGACTTTTTACTGCAACAGATTTCCAACATCGTCCAATTATTTATTCAATATGGATATTTTATTGGCAGTATTTTGAAATGAAAAGAGTTGATTTAATTTGATCATTGAGAATCTCTCAACTGACGTATTTCACACATTGACGTTCTGGGTATAATTTTGTGTCGAGATTCGCAGATTTTTGTTTTTATCAAATTCACAATTGAATGTTTTGAACTTTTTCCAACTGGATCAACGTTCTGATCAAAAAAAGTTGAGTTGAATTAAATTTGAAATTATTTCAGCGGAGAAATTTATCACCTGCTATTGTAATAATCATGATAAATGTGAAAACGGTCGGTGTCGTGATGAATCCTGTCTAGTTGGAATTGATAGGAGTGGTAAAAAATGGATTGAATTTTAAAAATGAAATTTATGAACTACAAATTTCCCATATTCCAGGAAAAGTGGTTCGAACTTGCTACTCGCTTCAGCCTGCTGAATTGTTGTTGTCCAAATGTTCACGGTGGTCAGGAAACTGGCACGAAGTGTGCTCGTGTCGTTACAAGCATTATTGTAATTCGTTTGCCCATTTTCGGCGTCTGTTTCGAACATCCGCCCTTGGAGTTGTGCACGGCGACCAGCAGGAAATCCGTGGCGATTCCGATCGCGTTCTTCAAGTCTCCACGCTCTATTCACCACCGGCAGAAGTGGAACTTGACGATTTTTCACTACAGTCAGTTCAACAGCCCATGGGCAGGGTACCGCTGCCGGCTGCCTACGTCAAGCAGTTGAACAGCAAAAAAGTGACCACCTCAGGACAGTACACTGCGGCCACGCTGTGCTTTGTTTTCATTTTGATCATGGTACCAGCCCTGGTTGCCGGTGCCCTTTTGTGGTTTGTCTGTTATTCTTACTGTAATTAGTCGCTAACAATGATGAAAAATTGTCGTCTCTTTTTCCAACGCGCGGTTTATGAATATGCAAAAAAGCATTCTTTTTTATCTTTTTCATGCATAATTTATTTTACGTGACGCAACAGAACCTCCCTTCTCTCTTAATCTCTCTCTTTCCGTGTGTGAGTGTGCTAATAAATAAAACATTATCCAACGGTAGTGTTGATGAGAAAACCAATGAAAACTAATGCTAATATGCATAACATGCTGTAAAATAATAACTTTTATGCTTCAGTTTAGTAGTTTGGAAAACGAAGCATAAATTTGAATAATTTCTGCAATTTAATCAGTACAATCGGTCGTCCACAGTTTATCATATCAATGTCAAATAAGCACCGACGATTGTGGCGCACGAACGATTGACCGTTGGGCGATCAACTGACTAAACCATATAGCTGACATTTGCATCGTCGGTTATCGCTTGTGGCACTCACTGACTAGTGCACTTTGCAACGCCTGAGACAGAAGCAACAAGTATGCGAATTTTCTTTCATCCTTTTCCCGTTAAAGGAAGTTTCTGTTTTTCGTTCTGCAAAATATTCAAAATTTCAGGTTTGGCAGTCTTTGAACTTCGAGGTTGAAAATTATTTCATTAAGGTAAAAGTTTTATTGTTTTCACAATACTTTTTTACACGCCAGATTTCACCTCTTATTTCACGACGCACAATTCAAATTAATGATAAGTTTCATAATTTGAATATTAATTTTTTTTTTATTTTTTTTGAAAATAAGATGATTTTGTTTAAATTTCAAAAACGAAGCGTAATGTAGACGTTTTTTTCGTCAATATTATTAATTTTAATTTTTCCTTTTTTGTTGAAACATTTTCAGTTATGATTGGCGTTAAATTTCAAGTGAAAAGTTTTCTTTTGAGCCAAACAAAGCAAAAAATGTATTTATTCATAGTCGGTGAAACGCAGTGAAACGTTGACTGGCCTTTGTAGTTATTTATAGCGAGTAGCATCAACTGAGCGAGCGTCACTTTACTCGGAAACCAACCAGACTTGCTTTTATTTTCATGGGCATTGTTTGTCTATTATGCAAATTTAGTAGTCCGAAACTTGTCGCATCATTAGCGGTAGTCTGATTGGACTTTGTCGCACTTTGTCCGTTCTATTTTTATTAATCGAATTAATTAACTTCGTGCATTCACATTTAATTCACACACGTCTCTTTTCTAAAATACGTATTCAGTTTGGATTTGTAATTTCAGATTGCTTTTCAAAATTTTCATTTTCATTGTACAATAATTTAAATAATCAATTTTATTAAATATTTTTTGAGATTTTTTCAAATCTTTATTTATGATTGATTTTAACAATTCATTAGCACATTTGAAGATGGACAACTGAAAACAGATACATTAATACAAAAAGGAGCATCTGCTGCTTTTGTAAGACATCGAACTGTGTAAGTTTCATTCAAGACAGTAAATTTATTTCACTTCACGATACAACTACTGGGCTAAAATTTCACCTGAGCAAACTTCAGCTTTATTCCAATAAAATGAACAAATAAGATTTTCAATTTTTCGTTTATGAAAAATTTGTTAAATTTTATTCTATTGAATGGTTGTTATTCTCATTTGTAAGATATGTTATTTCAATATTATTTCAAAGAAAAATGCCACCATATATAATATGCGTTGTCACATAGCAGTGCATTTGAGCAAAACTACAAATATGTCAAAAATGTGAAGCAGATGGGTTTTTTTAAATGAGCATTTAATATCGATAAAGGAGGAAAATGCAAATATGAATAAACAACAACATTGCTGAGTGCTTAAGTACAATATTAAACTACAGTTAACGTTTCTAAAAATGTATACCTCTTTGATGAGAATAATTTCAAATTGTTATTGACAATATCCACTTCTTCATTATTAGTGATTATTTGTTTATTTGATTACTTTATTATTATTTATCATCATACGGTAGATTGCACTATCAAATGTTTTGATTTTTCGACATTTCACAATTACACATGACTTTATGATATTTCAAATTCCTTTCGTTTTACATATCTTTCAACTATTCAGCAATTACGTGAAATTTATTTCAAATGCCTGTTTACAACACACAGATGAAAGCACGGAAGCAACTTTCAGGGCGCTATTATTGTTGATGAGGTTTGCCAACAGCAGCTTTATGAGTGTCCTTTGCAGTACTAAGTTTTATTATAGAAAATATTTCATATACAATATACAATATTTATAAAAATATATAATATTTTCATAAAAATTTTAATATACAATAACATTGTTAAACATTTTAAGAGTTATAATCCATGTTGAAATAATTTCAGAATTATTTCCCAGTTTATTAAAAATTCAGTTTTTTCTGAGCTTTGAACAATCTGCAGTGATTTCGATCCCATAATTTCAAAATCTGTTAAATGCTACAAAATTTTATTACTTTTCGATATATTTGTCATTTTGTTCCGTTGAACATAAATGATGTTGAAATGAAACGTGTATTTTTAATCAGTATAGTGTAGATTATTTGTAACAGTCTGTTACATATATTGTATTCTTTTGCCGTTTGCCATTTTCAGAATGGAACATTTCAGAATCTCAATATCTGGTAACATAACCTGTGTACGCTATTTTGGTGGCGGTTGCTTTGTTTTTGATAAAAGGGCAAACATTCCTTCTTAGACACAGATACAAAACATACAGAAAACATAATATTTTATTATTAATTAAGAAAATACTTTTCTATTGTCTTGTGCGCAGCTCTTGCTATACATTTTTACGCACAAGCTTTGATTATAGTATTTTCCATCTGAACTGTTTAAAATTTCGTCATGGCAACTGAAATAATTGTCGAAGTTGTTTCAGTGTGCTCCGCTAATATTACCAGCAAATGTTAAGTATATTGCAATTTTGGAAAGGGTTGATGCTTATTGTTTCACATTATTTACTGTAGACTAGGCTTGGTCGAATAATGCAAAGTGAAGGTTGCTTTTCAAATATGCTAATCAATGTTCTTCCATGCGTTACCGTTCTTATCAGTAACCGAGCTTTTGTTTGATTAGATGGGAATGACGATAGGTTACGATCATTTAGTGAGTTTAATTAGATATAATTGCAGGCTAGCAGTGTACAGCAACTGAATATTATTTCGTTTCTCCTTCAAAGCACGGCGTGCATGCATGAAAG
>NW_003526941.1:1831541-1832343 GCF_000181795.1 Trichinella spiralis
TTACTAAATGAAAATTAGTTTGTTCTACCAAGGGCAATATTATATACATTCACAACCTTTTAAAATTTCACCCCACGGCCATATAATTTATTCTTATTTAGTGTATCACGAGTTTTCTTGGTTAGTTATTTCGTTCGTCGCCGTAACGGAACGTCCTGAATTACAATTTCACTCTTGAATATTATATATAATGAAGAGGTATGTTATTCGATAATGCATTTTGATGTTGCATGACTACCATTGCATGACTTAACAAATACACGAAATACCAACTAATTGGTTTTACCCCTCTAATTATACTAACATGAAAATGTTCTTAGCCATATATTACTTTTGCTATTATAGATGGTGCAGACAAGTGCGTATTTAGCTCTGGACCGTAGCAACAGACTACATAAAATATTTTCGTTTCAGAATTCACATGACTTGAATACTGCATACACGTGTGATCGATATCAACAAGTACAAATTCTAATTAATGTTAGATTAGATATTTTATATGAAAATGTATCAATACAGGCATTACTGCAACATCGTTTTTTGATAACTTCAAAAGAGAGCAGATCACCATTTCCACATACTTAAAATCAAGTGAACATAGAAAGCATGTAAGCAATACAATATTATTTTTATAAACAATACTGTGTATTATATCCTTTTAATAAATACGATCAGGTAAAAGTGAAATAGCCATATTATAAAATGTAATTGAAGACGAATGACCGTTGCATCTGATTTAAATATTCAAGCAATGTGTTTTAATTCTTAAATTTGAATTTCTTTTTCCGCTGATTGAAAACGG
>NW_003526941.1:1832353-1838209 GCF_000181795.1 Trichinella spiralis
CCAGGGAAGTGCAATGCATTATTGATTTCTTTCCTCATATGTTGAACAGTATTGTAATCTTATTAATTGTTAAATACTTTCCAATTTTTCGCAATTAATTCTTTAATGAGATATTTGGCAAAATTGCATGATAGGAGCGGTATCATATACAGAAGGAAAATAATGCAATATTACATGAAACTGCAATTCATTTATTCATTTTAATTAATTTTCATATCTATATTGTCTGCAATCAATGAAATTGCGCAATTAAAAATTTTTTTTTAATTTGTAGCTTTTCTGTATTACAAAAATGAATTTCAGGTTACAAAATGTATTACGTTCACGAAACATTGCTTGGAGGATATAAAGTCGTCATTTTTGTATAAATATTCTTAGAATGTAATTATATTCCATATTATCAAGAGCGCGTATTTATTTTCTTATTCCCTGGCTCCCACTAAAGTCACATCATCACTCAACTTTTTTTGCAATATCTCAGCAAATACGCATTTATACAACGTGCGACCAGGTTCGTAGTGATTAATTTATTTTTTCTGATCTATTGAAATCATTTTCTCAACAACTTAAAATTTTCGACTTTTCAAAAAAGCAAGGCTATAGCCTTGCTGTTTTTGCGATTTTCGAAAGTAGGCTTTTGATACAAATTTCGGTTTTTTTGTTATATATGGCTAAAGTATGAAAAATTAGAAGGTTCTGGAAAGTTTTACGGCAAATAAAACCGTACATGTCGAATAAATGGCATCTAAAGGTGTCATGTCCCTATCTTAATACGTAGAAAAGTGTTTTATCAGTAACTTTCTTTAATAGAAAGCTTTTTCTTTGAAGCAACAAATTCACCACATGAAACATTCTTTATATTTTGATGGCTTATTTTTTCGAATGTTTTTCGCCTGCAACATTTTTTGTTGTTTATTCATTCCAGGTTTACTACGTTTTCATATCATTTTATTTTGCTGTAAATTGTTTCAGTATTGAAATGTAAATAATAACTGATGTTATTTACAAATGGAATACAAACTCAGTGTAACATTTCATGTTGCAATTCATCTGGTTGTGATAGTAGCAAATTGCGATTTGAACATATTATTTTAACATTTATAATAATATTTAGTAATGCATTTCTCTGTGTGTGTGAAAGTTAGCACAGTCTACCAAAGGCAATGTAACATTACTCTATTACCTTGAGGTTGAACGTGGCCCACATTACCAAATGTCATCGTTATGGTCATAACGTTTATTATGAGAAAGAATATTAGTCAAGTAAAGATCTCGAGTCTGCTGCTCCGTATCGCCTATGAATGGAATGTTATATATATCATCATTCATTTTATCAGTGTGAAGAACTTTCTTCATGAAGCCCGTTCATTTCAACTCTTCAATGTCAAGCATAATTAAAAGTAAGTTGCTTTCTAATAATTGTACTCACGTTGTTTGTATGCAACACCTCAAAGAATTTCTTATCCACGAAGTGATGCATTTCGTTCGTCTTGCTGAATCTTCGATGATAGCTCAGAATGTAATACAATATGAATATTTACCAAATTTCTTTCTAATACTTATCTGTTTTTTCTGCAAATTACAATACATGCCATTTCTACTGCACCTTAATGAATAATATGTAGGCAACGACGGTGGGAACAGTTATGGACATCATTTGTTTGCTCTCCGATTGATCATTGTTATGTTTGGAGAAAGATTTCTCTAAACATGTAGAATTTCTGTATATCTCTGTAGCCACTACTGTATTCAGTATAGGATATAGTTTTTACTTCAGTATGTAGTATTCGCAAAAACTACATGCATCTGTGTAATATTTTTCAATTCCTTGAAATGTCGCCAGTACTAGTATTCTCCAACAATCTGATCCAATCGTTATTATTAGGGTAATAAAGTGATAAACGTGTTCATTCGAAATTAAGTTACAACAGACACATTAAGTCGTAGCAGTGTTGGAAACTTTCCTTTACTTGCTTTCCCTTAAAGATACTTCTTATCAGTCAGTTTTTTATATGGCAGTATAAAGTATTACGCATTGTATTTGATTTTTTAAATTTCTTTTGTTTAGCAGCTTCTGAAAGCAATTAGGTTATGTTACCCTCAAATTGCATTTTGCATACAATTATATGAATGTAAGCAAATTATCCTTCATCATAGCAGTAAAACTAATAAACATTTTGAAATAGGTTTATGCTATAGGGTTATTACTAAATGAAAATTAGTTTGTTCTACCAAGGGCAATATTATATACATTCACAACCTTTTAAAATTTCACCCCACGGCCATATAATTTATTCTTATTTAGTGTATCACGAGTTTTCTTGGTTAGTTATTTCGTTCGTCGCCGTAACGGAACGTCCTGAATTACAATTTCACTCTTGAATATTATATATAATGAAGAGGTATGTTATTCGATAATGCATTTTGATGTTGCATGACTACCATTGCATGACTTAACAAATACACGAAATACCAACTAATTGGTTTTACCCCTCTAATTATACTAACATGAAAATGTTCTTAGCCATATATTACTTTTGCTATTATAGATGGTGCAGACAAGTGCGTATTTAGCTCTGGACCGTAGCAACAGACTACATAAAATATTTTCGTTTCAGAATTCACATGACTTGAATACTGCATACACGTGTGATCGATATCAACAAGTACAAATTCTAATTAATGTTAGATTAGATATTTTATATGAAAATGTATCAATACAGGCATTACTGCAACATCGTTTTTTGATAACTTCAAAAGAGAGCAGATCACCATTTCCACATACTTAAAATCAAGTGAACATAGAAAGCATGTAAGCAATACAATATTATTTTTATAAACAATACTGTGTATTATATCCTTTTAATAAATACGATCAGGTAAAAGTGAAATAGCCATATTATAAAATGTAATTGAAGACGAATGACAGTGCATCTGATTTAAATATTCAAGCAATGTGTTTTAAATTCTTAAATTTGAATTTCTTTTCCGTGATTGAAAACGGTCGCGTAATTTTGACGGATGATAGAAGACGACATGTAAGTAAAAAATTTGTTTCGCTTCACTCGTATTGAAATTTACATTAATATAGAACTTTCAAAAAAAGAAAACAACAAAGCATTCCCCACTGAAAATGCAAAGAGGTATATTTTCGATTAACTGAGTTTCTTTTTCAAATACTATTAACCTACGCTTGTTATTTAATTCTTATTCCATAGTTAATTTTCCAGTGTTGAAGTATTGGAAACGGTTGAAGGTTTGAAATACTGGAAAGAATAAAGACAACACGCAGGTATGAAAAGAAAGTCCACTCGATCTAAAACTTGGAAATTGTAGGCAAAACATTCAAGGAAGGGCTATAACACAGTAATTCCACCTCTGAAGATAAATAACAGTACGTATACTTCATTAACTGGATGCTGCTTAACACTTCACAGTTTCAATTCATCACCTTTACTTAGCTGGTGTCTAAGTATTCGACATGTTTGACTATTTTGGACTGGGAACAAAGACAACATGCATGGAACACACGTATGCGCACTAATATTCTGAAATTTGGATTAAAACAGAAGATGAGTAATTATCGTCATGTACACTGAAGGTTAATTTGGGTATGGATATTTAATTTTAACTGAGTTTATAACTTTATTTTAGAAATCCTCGAATAGCAGCATCTTTATTTACCCCATCGCTGAATTATTTTCCTACACACATGATTTTACAAGTAAGTTAATGCACTTACAGATAGTACGTGTAAATATAAATTTCAATCAGATGCACTGTCATTCGTCTTCAATTAACATTTATACTATGGCTATTTCACACCCATAATAAGACAATATTATCTGATATCAGTGACAATTATAAATAGAGAAAATTCATTTACCTCAAATGTATGAATTTCTAGCAAAGCGAAGAAACTGTGGATCGTGTTTCCTTGTACCTGACACTTCTTGCATTTAGTGCTCCAACTGGTGAAAATGCTCCTCTGCGAACATATAGTTTGGGAGAAAATCAACCTGAAAAAATTGCTTCCAAATGAACAGAACCATCCAGAACAGACAGAACAACTACATTTTATGCATGACGATCATGTTTACCCTCATATAGGTAAATGACAGCAAGTAACTAAATTTAATTCCGCTAATTTTACAGGCATGCTAACGACAATATAAAATATGCAAGATAAACAAGATAGCGGGAATGGTCAGTAAAGAAGAACAAGTCTTCGACTGTCATAAAAATTAAGTAATATTAAGTACTATTTAAATCTACTCATCCATCGTTCAAGCAAAACTGTTTATAGACTACAACATCCACTCCTGAAAGAGGAGCATGAGGCTGCAACGGAAAAACAAGAGATTTTTCATGAATGGTGATAATGTTTCCTTTCATAAATAGGTACGTAGTCAGTTGGAAAACAGCTAAATTTGATTCCGCTCATTTTATAGACGTGTTCACAGACAGTATCGCCATTGCACTGCAAGGAGAAACAATGGGAATGCACAAAGTGCGAATTGTCTCCCTGTCACCAAAAGTAAGTAATATTTAACCTAATTATTTAAGGTATTCAAATTTATATTACTGTTTTTCAGGCGGTGTCTAAACAAGATGGCATCGTGAAGGTCCCTGAAGAAACTGACTGCAATGAACATCTGTAAACAAGAAGACATCGTCCGTGTCAAGACGCGGTAAGTTTTAAGTATTACTAATGTGAACGACACTTCAGATCACAATCACATCCAGAAGACTAGAAATAGAGGTGGAAGAAAGAAGAAAGCTGGCGAGCAGATGTCTCTTCTTTCTTCCACCTCTAAGGAAAAGATTTTGATATGGTGAGAAAAGAAGGAAAAGGCAGATATGGACAGGAAGGTAAGTACCAATCTGACCGTACCAATCCACTGCAAGAAGAAACAAAATTACCCTGTCACCAAAAGTAAGTAATATTTACGCTAATTATTTAAGCTAATTATTTCTGTTTTTCAGGCATGGCATCTTGGAGGTCCCTGAAGAAACTGACTGCAATGGAATAACATCTGTAAACAAGACATCGTTCCTGTCGAGGTAAGTTCTAAGTACTTTTGTGAACGTCACGTTTCAGATCACAGTCTCGAGATCGAGAAGAGTAGGAAGGAAGAACTTCAAGAAAGAGACATCTGCTCACCAGGTAAGGAAAAATTTGACAGGGTAAGGAATTGGAAATGAAGGAAAAGGAAGATTTGGAAGAGAAGGTAACTGGAATTCTGGAAGTGCCCACATCAGGCCAAGCCTTTGGAAGAGGAGGAGAGAAGTATAGGTTGAGAGGAGAGGAGTACAGGTTGGGAGAAGACAGAAGAGGCAGGATAGCTAAGCGGAAAGTAGCATCAGAGGGATACGCTTTACTTAAACAATGCCTCAAGCTATATTTCAAGATTTGGATTTGCCCCCAGGCTAAGCCCTAGGCTATGCTTCAGGCAAAATATTTGCCTTCAGGCTACGCTTCGGGCTACGCCTCCGGCAAATTATTCGTAATTTGTGAAAATTTTCGAGATTTTCAAAAAGATTGCCGCGGGCTACGCCCCAGGCTACGCTTCAGGCAAAATTTAAAAAATATTTACCCTCAGGCTATGCCCTAGGCTATTTTTGAAAAAACATTTCCCTTCAGGCTATGCTTCAGGCAAAATATTTGCCCTCGGGCTATGCTTCGGGCTACGCCTCCGGCAAATTATTCGTAATTTGAGAAAATTTTCGAGATTTTCAAAAAGATAGCCGCGGGCTACGCCCCGGGCTACGCTTCCAGTCAAATTTAAAAAATATTTACCCTCAGGCTATGCCCCAGGCTATTTTTAAAAAACATTTTGCCTTCCAGCTATGCTT
>NW_003526941.1:1838219-1840355 GCF_000181795.1 Trichinella spiralis
TTTGTGGAAATTTCGAGAATTTTCAAAAAAAAGCGCGGGTACGCCCCGGGGTACGCTTTAGGGAAAATTAAAAAAAATTTACCCCCAGGCTATGCCCCCGGCTATTTTTTAAAAAACATTTTGCCTTCAGGCTATGCTTTAGGCAAATTTTAAAAATATTTGCCCTCAGGCTATGCTTCGGGCTATGCCTCCGGCAAAATTTCCGTAAATTCCAGATTTTTTCAAGATTTTCAAAAAGATAGCCCAAGGCTACGCCTTAAGTTACACTTCAGGCTACGCCCTTAGGCTCCCCTGAGGCTGACTCAGATCAGGCCCTCCAGCAATTGAATTCGCATCTAGAAAATGGCTTCTCCCTACTCAGCTGTTCCCAAGTCCTCTCCTCTCCACCTATACTCTCCCTCTCCACCTATACTCTCCCTCTCCACCTATACTCTCCCTCTCCACCTATACTCTCCCTCTCCACCTATACTCTCCCTCTCCACCTATACTCTCCCTCTCCACCTATACTCTCCCTCTCCACCTATACTCTCCCTCTCCACCTATACTCTCCCTCTCCACCTATACTCTCCCTCTCCACCTATACTCTCCCTCTCCACCTATACTCTCCCTCTCCACCTATACTCTCCCTCTCCACCTATACTCTCCCTCTCCACCTATACTCTCTTCCCCTCTCCACCTATACTCTCTTCCCCTCTCCACCTATACTCTCTTCCCCTCTCCACCTATACTCTCTTCCCCTCTCCTCTCCTCTGTCCTCTCCACCTATACTCTCTTCCCCTCTCCTCTCCTCTGTCCTCTCCACCTATACTCTCTTCCCCTCTCCTCTCCACCTATACTCTCCTCCCCATCTTATCCTATCCTATCCTCCCGGAACTCCGCTTATGCTTATACTCTCTTCTTTTCCCTCCATTTGGAATCATTCGAATGATTCATAAAATGGAGTCACTTAAAAAATTACTTACCTGAGTTTAAAAATATTTAGTGCTTCTCAATAAATCATTTCCATCAAGCATATCAGGAAGTAAAAAATTTCAGTTGTAAAAAAACTTACCTGATGATCTCTCTTGAATTCAACGTGTTACAAACAGCTTCTTGATTCAGTCCTAAACTGTTTCGATTACTTTTCACCAATTCTAAAACAATTTATCTAAAAATTAATTCAAAAAAGAAAAAAAATACTTACCTGAAATTGAAATCTCGATATTCTTATAAGAATAAAACCTACAAAACAAAAAATGAGAAATTAAAGCAAATAGTCGCCTAACAGCATTTTTCACATTTGACAAATAGCGAGTGGGATGGCGAATTCTTTGAGAATTCAAGGATCTGAGTAACATTATAAAAATAATGTTTGTTATGAAACAACTAGATAAAACGAATAACAGTGCATTTGATTCTTTTCTTTTTTACTTACCTCCGTTCGATTTCAGCGGTGTAGGTGATGCTAATTTCTCTTAAATCATAAAATTTACGTATCAATTGCACGTATTAGTATCCATTAGTTTCAATTTGCAAAGTCATGCAAATAGCATGCATTGAATATCAGCCATATAATTTTAAAAAAAAACTTATCTTTTCACTATTGATGATGGTGGAGTTAACCACGCGCTGCCGTGACCATCGACTGAGTGAATTCCAGTGCATGAATGAAGGACATTCTAGAAAAAAAGTTATACGACTAGCAAACTACTTCGCCTCTAGTAAAACAACCTAATTTTCATTTAGTAATATAGCCCCCCTGCTGGAGGCCTAAGTACAGTAAAATCGTTTTATTAAATCACAGAATTTATTACGTTTTTATTTGCAAGTTTGCATACAATTCAAAATTATATTACTACACGGACTTAATAGATTAGCAATTTAACAAACTGAAATATTTGGACAAATAAAAAAAAATGATTTGATGATCGACAATCGGTAAAATAGAAAATTTATCCATTTATAATTTCAAAATCTCCAATTTAACATATTGAAAAAAAATAAGTTTTCTTTAAATTAATTGGAAAGAAAAGTAATTCATTGCTTACTGGAATTTTTTAATTGATGAAAACAGTCGAAAAACACCTGGAAATATCTGAAAATAGAATTGCATAAAAAAGAATTTCATGTATAAATTTTCTGGAGCACAAAATTTAC
>NW_003526941.1:1840365-1948020 GCF_000181795.1 Trichinella spiralis
TCTCCAACCTATACTCTCCTCCCCATCTTATCCTATCCTATCCTCCCGGAACTCCGCTTATGCTTATACTCTCTTCTTTTCCCTCCATTTGGAATCATTCGAATGATTCATAAAATGGAGTCACTTAAAAAATTACTTACCTGAGTTTAAAAATATTTAGTGCTTCTCAATAAATCATTTCCATCAAGCATATCAGGAAGTAAAAAATTTCAGTTGTAAAAAAACTTACCTGATGATCTCTCTTGAATTCAACGTGTTACAAACAGCTTCTTGATTCAGTCCTAAACTGTTTCGGTTACTTTTCACCAATTCTAAAACAATTCATCTAAAAATTAATTCAAAAAAGAAAAAAAATACTTACCTGAAATTGAAATCTCGATATTCTTATAAGAATAAATGAGAAATTAAAGCAAAAACTCGTCTAACAGCATTTTTCACATTTGACAAATAGCGAGTGGGATAGCGAATTCTTTGAGAATTCAAGGATCTGAGTAACATTATAAAAATAATGTTTGTTATGAAACAACTAGATAAAACGAATAACAGTGCATTTGATTCTTTTCTTTTTTACTTACCTCCGTTCGATTTCAGCGGTGTAGGTGATGCTAATTTCTCTTAAATCATAAAATTTACGTATCAATTGCACGTATTAGTATCCATTAGTTTCAATTTGCAAAGTCATGCAAATAGCATGCATTGAATATCAGCCATATAATTTTAAAAAAAAACTTATCTTTTCACTATTGATGATGGTGGAGTTAACCACGCGCTGCCGTGACCATCGACTGAGTGAATTCCAGTGCATGAATGAAGGACATTCTAGAAAAAAAGTTATACGACTAGCAAACTACTTCGCCTCTAGTAAAACAACCTAATTTTCATTTAGTAATATAGCCCCCCTGCTGGAGGCCTAAGTACAGTAAAATCGTTTTATTAAATCACAGAATTTATTACGTTTTTATTTGCAAGTTTGCATACAATTCAAAATTATATTACTACACGGACTTAATAGATTAGCAATTTAACAAACTGAAATATTTGGACAAATAAAAAAATGATTTGATGATCGACAATCGGTAAAATAGAAATTATCATTTATATTCAAAACATCTCAAATTTAACATATTGAAAATAATAGTTTCTTTAAATAATTGGAAAGAAAAGTAATTCATTGCTTACTGTAATTTTTAATTGATGAAAACAAGTCGAAAACACCTGAAAATATCTGAAAATAGATTGCATAAAAAAGAATTCATGTAAAAAATTTCTGAGCAACAAAATTTACTTTCATAAAGATTATATACACCATCATGAATGAAGTAGATCACTTAGTGCAGAGAGGGAAAAGCGCTGGTCACCTACTGCTGCTTCAGTAACTCAACAGATTACTAATTAAATTTCAACGGTCGATTCAGTAAGATTTCAGAGATGCATTATGCAAATATAACTTGCTACCGGCTAAATAGCCCAATTTCTTATTGAAATGGTGGTTTTGCAAATTTGCATAGATTATTACTGGTATAAATTTATTCATACATGAAATTTAAACAATACAACATTGCAAATTATTCCAACCATATCAAATTACCTTGCATTAATTGTCAATACGTTGCGAATCCATATGAAATTCAACAAGATATAATATATAAATAAATAAATATATATATATATATATATATATACATGTGCCATAGTATTGGTTTTTAATTATTATACCTGGAAATTAATATGTAAAAAATACTGCTACTAATACGACAGAAATGAAGTTATCAAGAAGAAAAATTCTGAAATGAAAAAAAATCTTTTTTAGTACTACACATTAAATGTATATAGAATTTAAAATTAGAAATAGTGGAAATTAACTTTTTACCTGTTTCTTATATTAAAAGATCAAAGTGATTGTCAGTCGATGAACAATTTCAGCTCTTTCTAATAATTGTTGCATTTGAAATCAGTTCAGTTTCTATATATTTTCGTCAAAATTGTTCCAGAGAAATTTCAGTTTTCGAATTCAAGCCAATAGTAGCTTGTGATTCGGAAATGAATCAAAATAGCATTTGACTTCACTTCAAAGCGTGTCATAAACACGACTTCAGTCTAAAATATCAATAGAAATAAAGGTATGTACAGAACGCATGATGAGAAGCATATTTCAAGAATACAATTTTCACCTATCTGATAGCAATTTCGCCGTTGAAAATTCACATTCGTTGTTCTTCTATACAAAATTCACTGAAACAATTGATAATGGCAAAATTATATCAAACTAAACTGAAAGTTCATCACTCTCAGTATTTCATTCCCTTAAATGAATTACAACTACATTCAAAATAAATCAAATGCTCTATTCGATATTTAATGAAAAATTTATCAAACCTTCGCCAACTATAAAAATATTTATTCAAAATTTAATTCAACCCCATACACGTGCAAAAAAATCTTCAACTTTTAATAACAAAGTTTTATTAAAATCAAATGTTAGACATTTTTTCCACACGATGTCACTGATCTGAGAAAAAAACTATTACTTATTTTTTCTAAATCTGAAAACTAAAAAATAATTTGATTCTCAGCAACGAAAACGCGCAAATGATTAATTCCACTGCATAATAATAATTATCAATAAATTTTCAGTGCATCATTCGTAAAGTAGAATTCAGTATCTGTTTATTCAGTCCTCACTGTTGCTGAGGAATCTCATTCTTCTTGAGCAACAACATTCTGTCTAGGACTTCCAGAATTTTCGGATCCACCACAAGAGCATACAATTGCAATAGAATGTTCAAGAAAATAATGAACCCAAATAAATGCATAAAGGTGTTTACAATCTTGTCACTTGTGCCATTCCACTCGTGAACTGGAATACCTGCTTCAATCTAAAAAAGTCGCGACTTAATGTTCTTCACTTCGGGATAAATTAAATTTTAAAAGTACTTTACAGAACTGAAATAAATTTTGTTAAGCAACAAGGAAAATTCGAATGCGCCCCTTCACTTGCATTAACAATGAAATAAATAAGAAATCAAAAGTCCATCCACCACTGGTTCAAACCATAGTCAAGAAAAAAGAAAACCAAATATACTGCACTTACGGCTTTGTTCCATCGTTCCACATCTTTTCGAAGCTGTTCATTGTACAAACCAAGATCACCCATAACCATTCTGCCAACGCGCGTTCCTTTCGGCAAGTCGCAATCCTTGAATTGTTTCAACATTTCCACTTCTGAAGGCGTTAAAGCTACCGAGCTGCTAAAATGCCTCGAAAAATTGCGTAAAGTACTCGCTCTGCAAAAGAATCTCTGTAGCAACATGACTGGCCAAACTGTTAGATATGAAAACTGCACGACCATTCACTGCATTTGCCTGTCTTACTGTAATACACATTGAAATTCAGGTATAATTCAGCTTACTGTAATAAAATATTTGTTGTTTTTACTTGTTTTAAAACACTGAATACCTATGAATACTTCATGAAAAATCTGATTTTTTTAATAACATTCCAATGATTAACAATGGAATTACATTTGCCCCGCTGTGAATTAGATTTATCGCTCCCCTTTCAGACAATTACTATGTATCATGTCACTTAATTTTGCTCAGACATTCATGATTTGAATACTAACTGAATAAGTTAAGTGCAGCTATACTGCGCACAATCAACAGTCCTCTTTTCATTGGCAGAAAATTTTTTCAATTTATTACAATTTTTTTCGATTTCTTCATATTTAAAAATGTAAATTATAATAAATAATATTCAAACATATGCTTCCCAATAAATTTTCCTCTCAAAATCATCTACATATTGAAATTCAAATTCTGAAATGAATTGCCACATTCGCATTACTGGAAAAGCAAAATGTCAGTTCGAAGTGCTGGAAATGAATTCTATTGATAAAGTTAATGTTTCAAATGTCGAATTTTGAGCTGCTAATAATCGCTTTTCTATCTTTTCCAGTACCAATCCATGCAACTGAAATATAAGTTATTATCAATGAAATAATATCCGAACGAAGAGAAAACAGCCATACTTGGCACTCCTGCAAGCTTTTCCACCGCTTGAACATAACATTTAGCGTTTATCGGTAATTCATCAAAAGCAGTTATTTTCGTCGTATTCTGTTGCCACCCTGGAAACGTTTCATACACCACTTCAATGTCTTTGAAGTGCGACACGCATACTAAAAAATAATATGAAACAAATTTAGTATTACTTTCTTAATTATTTACCTGGCGGAACGTCAACAACAGCATTGTTTCTTTTGTATTCCACAGCTACTTTTATTGTATCAAAATTGTCAAGCACGTCCAACTTTGTGAAAGCAAGGCTGAAATCAAAATTTATAGCAAATCAAACAAGCACAAACAAAATGTTGATAAATGATACTGTGTAAATCCGTTAATCATAATACTGTATTTCAGCAAAACCATATCTAACCAACCGCAACGGCGGGGTCGGCCTGTAGTAACGCCATATTCGTGGCCAATTTCGCGTAAACGATCGCCAATTTCCTAAATTTATGAAAAACCATAGAAACCAACAAATACGATTTCCATAATGAAGACAAGCTTGCATTATTCAGCTCTGTTGGAAACGGACCGTCACCAACGCGAGTTTCGTAAGCTTTCACTACTCCTATTATCATACCGACACGCCAAGGGGGTATGCCCAATCCAGTCAGAGCACCACCCACACTACAATTGCTGCTAGTCACGTATGGATAAGTTCCTGCAGTCGAGAAATACATCATCCTAATCAAATCACCTCAGCCGAAATTAATTAATTACCGAAATCAATGTCCAACAAAGCACCATTGGCACCTTCAACAAGGACACTTTTTGCTGGTGAAGCAGTCAGAGCTTTGTGCATGTAAAAAACAGTATCATGCACCAAATTTAATGATTTCAGCTTTTCAGCATAGTTCTTAAAAGAAAAAAAATAAATTTGTCATTTGTTCGAATTGAAATTTTAAAACTCAGAAGCATTACTTGATATCGTTTCAACTCTTCGTCCACATCAACATTCAGGTCGGGAAACTGTGCTTTCAGAAATAAGACCAACTGTTGAAATTTCGCTTTAAATTCGTTGAAATTGCCAACCAAATCGCCCAATCGAATTCCATTTCTCCAACACTTAAACAGTATGCAATTTTGCGCCTTTAAAATAAACAGTTACTTCAAACGCGCGTACTTTGCATGCGTACGTGGGACCAATTCCTTTCCCGGTGGTGCCAATTCTATACATGCGAAATTAAAAATAAATAAATAAACCAAGAAAAACAAACAGAGAAAAGGCACTAATCAAAGTCACTTCGAATTTGCTCTTTTCTTTTCGCCCATCGTATCAGCAGTTTGATGCATGTCGAAAACTAAAAGGAAGAGAAAAAATAAATTTGAAAAAAATTAAATGTACACTCAAAAATCCAAAGCAATGGTCACCTAGATGCGCTCTGTCGGAAATGACAATTCGTTTGCTCCAATCCGGCAATTTTGTAATTTCATTTTTTTCCAATTCGTTGAAAAAACTGGGCAAATGAACCACAGTACCGCTACCTGATTTGCGTAAAATTTGAAAAATTTTCTTTTTCTCTTAATTTAAAATAAATCGTTGCTTTACCAATCAGTGCAATACACTTAGGATGCACGATACCAGACGGAATAATGTGAAAGTCATAAACTTTATCATCAACCGCAACGGTATGACCAGCGTTGTGTCCGCCCTTAAATAGTTCTCAATACGAACGCACTGGTCAAATTCTCGTTAACCATTTTTACCTGGCATCTGGCAACAATGTCAACTTTTGGAGCCAACAAGTCGACAATCTTTCCTTTTCCTTCATCACCCCACTGGGCGCCCAAAATGACACTGACCAAACGCTGCTTATTAACTTCCACAGCCATGTGCAACGGTTAAAGAAAAGAAGCTACCTGAAGTTCTGAACTAATCATAAAGCTCACATGCAGAGCATAGCCTCAGCGTAAAGTTATGCGTTTCATGAAGCAAACATCATAGGACAACTGCTAAAATTTCAACAAATGGTCAGAAGAGAGTTGTTATTAATGCTGGACAGATCAAACAGACGTTTAATAATGCGTATAACTTTTACGAGGAAATAATATGCGAATCAGCATGCTTTCTGAAATTGAAGTTCAACTGATCTCTTTGTTTTCACATTAAACTACGCATTCACAAATTCTCCATTAATTAACATTACTTTTACAAATTACTTTCAATCGGGATAAATATCAACTGCGTATAACAGAATTGTAAAAATAAAAAAGCCAAAAAAATATTTTGACTTCTTTCTACACATCCACAAGCCTTGCAGAAACAATAAGTACACACATCATACTTCATTGAAGAAAAACAGATTAAATGTGTAAAAATCATTTCCAAAAATGAAGAATCACTTGACATTCAGCGGTAAAAACACCTTCGCTATTTCGTTCGCTATTAGAAATGCAAAGTAGCAAAACTGTTATTCAATTTTAGAAATTTTCAAGTTATAATTTCTACATTCAATCATCATTCGCAGAGTCAATCAAATGAACACAGATGAAATTACCAGATAATTTCATCAAGGCGAAAAGCTTATATAAACTGGAAAACAATTTCAATCGTCAACTTTATTTACACAAAATAATTTACTTTGTACTAAAAAAACTGTTCTGGAAACGTTAAAGTATAATATAAAATGACAAAACAAAATAATGATAACGATAAGAATAAAACAAATAAGAATCGTTATTAAGTGGACTAAGAAGCTGAATTAACGATACACAATTTTATTCAAAGTGGGTCAGTTACTAATGATACTTCAAATGAGAATTTGAACACAAACAACATTACCTGCTAGAAAATGCTCCAGTATTATTTGCCAATTTTAAAAAGTAAAAATTAACCAATGCGGATCAAAAATTATCACCATAATGAATGTTAATGCTTAATTTCCAACATCACTGTACAGTAAGTGCACTATTTTGAGACATAAATTGCGCGTCTTAAATGCAGTATCATGCGACTAATAAGAATACAAAACAAATATTAAATTCATTGGAAAGAATATAAAAATTCTTATTTCCAAAATAATAAATTATTTTTCATAACCTTATTACTGTAATAAAATTAAGTTACAGTAAAGTCTTACTGTAATTAAAAATGTTGATTAAAAAAATTTCCATTAATATGATGCACACTATCAAATCTTTCGCAAAATGCATTAAATATAAACTATAAATAAGTACTGAGAAGCTAGATTAGTTATTTATAATAAAATCCAAAAAAGCTAGTTTTTGTATTAAGTGTGTGAGTGGGTTAGCTTATTTTTCTGGGTTTTTAATATAAAAAACCGAATAAATAAAATTTATTTATTGTACAGACATGTATAAACCACATGTTAGTACCTCAACAGATCAGGTTTTTTAGCTAAAAACACGCGTTTGTAGTATTCTGTACTCCTTGTCCATGATGCAAAGTATGATAACTTTATATAAATATTTAACTGTAGATATACTGAAATTTTTTTCACCTTTTTTATTCTACTTAAAGGTAGATAGTACTCGCAGCTTGTACTGAAATGTCAAGCAGCTGCTTCTGCTAGCTGGCGCTTGAGCAAAATCGTTTCAGAACAATTTGCAGAATGCCAAGTTTGAACCGATATTTATCACTGGAATCCTGAACACAGTGTTTCCTGATTGTAGCGAGTAAAACGGAAATGGATCAACTGTTCGTTTGTCGTGCCAGGCGACTGGAGGTTAAGAAAGCTAAGAAAGCAAAACACTGCCCCAGTAGACGTCCTAGTACATGTACTGATGCATTTATTAGCAGTGATGCAGCCGTTCATCAAGAAAAAGGTGCCAATGAGTGACAATGAAAAGTAAAAACGATAGGATTGTTATAGCAGCTAATGAGCTGGAAGAGAGAGGGGGGAGGAAAGGGAGGGAATAAAAGGAGAGTTAAGAAAATGAATAGGATGGAAGAAACAGACAGAAAAGTACTGACGAAAAATCCAACATATGATAAGAAAGAAGAAGCAATTAGAAGAGAGAGAAGAACAGCAGAAGAAATTCGTAGCAGAAGATCGCTAGTGAAGGCGATGAGTTGAATACACAACCTGAGCCACCACACTTACCTATTCTCAGAGAGTCTATAACTGGACCATATACACCTGAATAAGTGAATGATGAAAATCTCATGGAAAAATTGTCTAAGTCTGAACCAAAAGTACAGCTAACATATCAGAAGTGACGCAGCTCTCTAGATAATGGCAGCGCTTAACTGAATTCCAATTAATACTGAAGAATATCAACATAATTCATACTCTGAAGAGTAATCAGCTGTAGTCGAGGTATCGTTCGAGTAAATTCATCGTGTATTTTTTCATTTATTTCTTAGCGTTGAGACCAACGTTTGATCATTGATTAGAGCAACAACAAGTCCGTTCACTCAGCAATAATAAATAGCAAAAGACCGCCGAACGAATGGCAGCGGCACGTTCAACTTGCCTAACTATTTCTTACGTGTCATAAATCTCGTATAAGCAAAAACAGCATATAAAGAAGTAAAATAATATTTACTGAATATACTAATACACAAAAAACCGAAAATTGAAAAAAAACAGAAGGAATATTAAATAGGCATTCCTTTAAATGCTGGGTATGGTTATTATTGTGCTAAATAAATAAAAGCAGACACATTACATGAGTGTAACAATTACTAAAGCAAAAAGCAGAAAAACAAATCGAGTTTAGGACTTTTTGGAAAGACCTAAAAAGGGAAACTTTTCATCCACTGTTTGTACAATATGTTCCACGTGAGTTTTCGCCAAACTTCCGTATGCAGAGATCTCAGAATTATAGTTGTGCAGAATGTAAGGCAAAGAAAAGGCCAACGCAACGCCTAAAAAATCAACGTACGGTGAAATAAAAAACAGTTACGCTGCATATATTTATTTCACTTGCTTCGAAAATACTTGAAAATATACACAAACAAACAACTCACTGATGCAAAGCATGCCGAATGCTGAAAACCAATGACCAATATATGTCAAAACGAACAACACAACAAACAGCATCAAAGAAGCGTTCTTTCGTTCAACAAGTATGGCTGATCGTATCCAAACTAATGCCTTAGTTAATTCTTCCAAAACCACATCCAGTTGGGCATGAATTCTTTCGCGTGGAAGTTTCTGTCCATGAAATATGTTATTCCTAAAAACAAACACAAATTCATAACTTACTTATTACTTAAGATTCAAAATACATTACTTACGTCAAATCAACAGAGGTGACCGGTCGTCCAATCCTGCTGCTGACAGCTTTCAGACCTTCCATGCCGAGTAAAATTGCAAAGCCTGCCAAACCGCAGTAAGCCAACAAAGCAACCATCGAAGTCTGACTGACAAAAATAAAAGCCATCACTATCACAGCCACAGTGACGCCTGTAACTTTTGGATTTTTCCATCGCAATAAATCGTAAACTACAAGTTCAAATATATCGATAACGCATAATTCTTTCCCAATGTAGCAGTTGCTCACCAGCAGGATCTACATAATTGCGTGATAGCCATGGTCTAGCATGCTGATCCAATACTGGCTGATAGACTTTCACTTTGTTCTCATCATCTGATAACGCCATTATATCTAGGCGATGTAAAGTCGGCTGCGAGCACGTCGAGTCGTTTTCCTGATCATATTTCTCGAGGTGGGGCTTTTTCTGCTCTTCAACTCGAACTTCTCGGTTAACGTTAGAAATTTCAGATGCAGGAAAAAGAAATTCGTCAACTTCACTGCTATCGGAAATTTTCTTCTGAAATTTTTCCTCCGTCGTCCCAATAATCTAAGGTATAGAAATGTTAATTAACAACATACCAACACATTAGCAATAAATAAATAAAAAGACCACTGATAGTGAATATTTTATACTGCTTTTTTTCGTTTGTTTACCTGAGAAGCATGTTCCAATTCATCAAATAAACTGGACTGCAATTTGTTTTCTTTATCCTTGACAAAACCGACATTTTCTTCCTGAACAAGAAAAGTTTGTCAATTCATTGTAAGTGCGGCTTTAAAGCTGCTGCTGCATAACAGCTTTTAGCTAAATTCCATTCAACTAACTTTTTCGAATATTTTTCAACAAAATAAATGTTTACCTCAAAATTACAGTCAGAACTTACCAGAAAATTCTTCACCAACGGTGACTGCACATCTGAACTTTTCATCGTGTTCTTTTCTTTCGACAAATCCTGATAAATCAATTTCATATTTTATTACCTCAATAAAATTATATTTTAAACAAACAAAAATCATCAATATCATTAAAATGTAAAAAAATGAAGAAAAACATATACAAAAATAAAAAAGAAACATTCACATCAATTTAGAAATTGCATTTCAAATTCAAACAATATACCAATCCGAAAACATTAAAAAATAAATTTCCTACGCAACTATTCGATAATTTGAACTGAAATAGTTTACCTCATTATTCTTCAAATCACTTTTCTCTGGGAAAAGTTTCTCGAAATTGTCTGCATTGTTAAAATTCTACAAATTATATATCAATATTATAGAAAATTCAAAAATGCAAACATTTTATTTACATTAAATAATTGTATTTAATAAAAAAAATGTTCGAATTATTTTTATAAATAAGAATTAAATTTGAATAAGTAATACAGTACTAAATCAAAAATGCTAAAAATGCATTTATAAATTTGTATAAATGAAAGTGAAAATTACTTTTAAATCAAACAAATCCGCTTCTTGTTCGATGCTTAACAACGGTTTCTCTGTTTCTATCAACTTTACTTCAGCATCTGCAAATAATTGGGTGCCTTCTTGCTGTGATTTCAGCCCTTCTACCAAATTCTTTGATTTCACATCTCCAGTTTCGAGTTTTTCAAACTTGACACAACTTTTGTTGAAGATTTTTTAAATGTAAAATAAAAAGACTCCTCACTTCATCAGGAGATACTATCTCCTCTTTTTGGCTAACAAGCGTCGGTAGCAAATTGTCCGGCTTGAGTATCAAACTGTTTGCCCCGACCGATGGTACTGAATCGTAAGCAATCCTCCCAGAGCACAAGTTCACCAAATCATCGAACTATAAATAAATTAATAATAATATACAAAACAACTTTTACATTAAAAGACAAAAATAACAAACATCATATCAAATAAGCATAAATGCACTTTTAAAGTTTAATATTAAAATGAAATAGATCAATTATCTGCTTAAAACTGCTCAACAATGAAATGAAAAAAGGCATCCTCCTTAGCTGAGCTCTTCGCTTCACTTATTCATTTATTTACTAAAGAAAAACAGTTGGAAAACTGTTCGATTAAGAACAGATAAATTGGCATGCAGTGTGAATTTTTAAACAATCTTAACTGAAATTAGAAGGAAAAAAGCATTTTCATTATCAATAATGCTACTTTTATTAAAATAAGTAAAGTAAAAAAGTAAAAAACAAAACGTCGCATTACCTTTTCGTATTCTTGATCAGTGTCGTTGGAAGAAGAAGATGTTCTACCTTTATTTTGTTCGCTGCTTCCACTATCGCCAAGCATGAAATCTTTCTAAAAATAAATTTAAAGTATGTTTATTAACCGGTCGGTAGTAGTACTGCGGCTGCACAAAATAGCAATCAAGTTCAAGAAGAACATTAAGCATAATAAACTACAGAAATGGTGCATTTTAGATTTTTCTAATAAATCACCTACAATAACTAACGGATAGAATTCCAATCAGCTTTTCCATTCAAAAATTCAATAAACACATCTTAATCTGAACAATGCACAAACTTATTTATTCGGCAAAAAACGCATGCAAGGGAGTATCAAAGGAATTAAATTTATTTATAAAAGGATAAACAAGAAATTGTATCACTCGCATAGTCAACCGGAACAGCACTGCTTTAGTTGATCTCTTTCACACTGAATTGAATCATCAAAGTAAACAAACAAACAGCTTAAAATCAACAGATAAGAAATGATACGTATAAACTGAAATCTTTTCATTTAAATAAAATCATTTTAATTACAGTGCATTTTTTTAACTTACATTCTAATGCACTTGATAATTAAAAAAACAATGTATGTATGCTGTTTATAGATAAATTATTCAAATTTAAAATTTACATTCAAATTAAAGCCTATTTTTTCTTAATCGATTAAACAAACACTAATTATAATAAACTAATTCAAACAATTACACTGCAATTAATTAGCATACTAATTCTCTCCATAACCCTTAACAATAAAGGACCAATAATAAACCACTTCAAAATTATCAAAAGCAGTTCAATTCAGTAATAATAATCATAATAATACACAGATTATTTACCTCTACTGGACCTGTATCACTTGTCAAATGAGTGATATATTTTACAGTAAACGTTTCTCCTTCTTCTTCCTCTTGATCAGAATCCGGCGTCGGTTTCAGCTCTCGATTGGCATTCGTATCTTTGTCTTTATCTTTACCTGCAGGAGAAGTTTCTGATTTTTCTTTTTCTTTCTGATCAGGATTCTACAAGATTTGCTTCTTCATTCAATTCAATTCAATTCAATCAAATTTGAAATCTATTTTGGCGACAAGCAGAAAATATACATGAAAGACACTTGTCGACAGTTTGAAAATTGTACCACAATGCAAATCAAACAAACAAAATCAATCTACCTGATTATCTTCTTTTGGCAATTTATTATCTGGCAATGTGGAATCTTTATCCGTTTTCTAGAAATACAAATAAAACTGCCAGATAATGCAATTTTAACACGCGCGTGCAGTGGTCAGTTTTCCAACTAGCAAAAATGTCGGTCTATCTGCACTTGTTTCAGAAATTTATTTGCTTTTCCACACGAAAAGCCAATCCCAAGTTTTACAAATCAAATGTCACTTTGACAACAATTTCCTGGAATTGCTATTCAATTCTAGGGCACATGTGCTGTTGCAGTTGTCAAGCGTTCGATTTGTTACAGCTGTATAATGCTAACGAAATAAAATGGTAATAATTTCAATAAAGTGAAAAAAATTCTTTTTCTTTTATAATTAATAATTAATTTACAATTACAATATTTCTCACCGGATGCTCATCAATTGCAGTGTTGTTCTCTTTGCTGTCGGACAATTCTCTTGCTATTTCTGTTATCAATCCGTTCACTGCTTGCATCAAATTATTTTCCTTATTGTCAGTTTCCGAATGGGCGTTGACCGCCTCGCTATCTTGTTCCTTGGTAGAAATCATCGCTATAAAGAAGCAGTATTTTCATTTTTGAAGAATAATATTATTTTTGAAAAATAAATAAATGAATAAAATTGAACACGGTTCAAATTGTCGAGCATGAATTTTTACAAGTCAGCGTTGAGTTTTCAGCTGGACAGCTCAAGACACACGAACGCGCAGAGTTGTGTGATGCTGCTCAAGTTGTGGGCAAGAAAGAGGGGATGCGTCGTCGCTTGGCGACTGCGACAGCCGAAGCGACTGAACGTAGTAGCCCGACAGCATCAGCACTGTTGAACCAACATCATCAGCTAAATGGACGACAAATCAATTTCCCAATAAGAGAGAATCGACCAATGGAAAAACAGCAGTCCTCTCCTGTTGAAGAGAACAGAAAGCGGAACTGCCAATCGACTGTCCGCTGTTGGTCAAAAAGAAAGAGAGGATAAACAAAGGAAACGAACCACAAGATCAGATAAAACTGCAACGGCAGAACAAATGGAACAAGAAAAGTCGGACCTCCAATTGCATTTTGTTAAAAGCAGTGCGCTTGGAATTGCAAAATGCAGAGCTGGACGCGAAAGCGAGCACAAATTTTTCTCCAGCACGTCAGTTGCTCAGAAGTTGACATTCGACAATCATAAAATTTAGCCATCTTGGAATTTTTATTGAAAAATGATTTGAAAAATTGTTCACATACCATTTGATTTAAAAAAATTCGATTCTTACTTTTCTTTTGGAAAAGCTAATTAACAATCTGCACGTAGGTGTACCAGTAGAAGCAGTAGAATAGGCATTTCATTCAATCAAAGCATTCAAAAAATACACTTTCTCTTAAAAATTACAAAAAGCAAAGTATAATGAAATATTGAATTTCATCCAATCACAGCGTGTTCCTAATATTGTTTGCTGTAAACAACCCGCTAAAATATAAGTACAATGAAAGTCTGCAAAACTGTTAAACAGAAAGAGAATAATCAAGAAAGAAATTTAACAATTAATAAAGAATGCAAATTCAAACATTCGACAACTGAACATTGCTACTACTAACCACAAAAACACATGAGCTGTCAAGCGTCAATCTGATAGCTTCTAGCCAGCCAGCCAACCAACTGGCTGGCAATTAATTGCATTGGAAAAGTGAAAAATCTATTACTGCTACTAGATATATTTATATTTATGCGTGTGCAAATGAAATGACACACACAATTGTGAATTAGAAGCTTATTCGTAAAGGAAAAACAATAAAACAACACAACAAATACTTATTAATCGAAATCTATTCTGTCGATTGTCGTTATCGTTTTTCTGATCAGAACATAATGAAAACAACACGTAATGATTCATGGAATGAAAAAGAAAAAAATTTAAACAAAAACCAAATAACCAAAACAGAATAACAATGTTGAAATGAGTCAAATGTGAAAAAACCGACGAGCAGAAACAAAGTGAATAGCAAAATCTGAAATGGAGAGAAAGCCAGAGCAAAAGTGTGTTAATTAATTTTCAGCTCAACTGATGAACAACCAAACAGTGTGCCGCTTCCTCGCGGTTGTGTTCTGTTGTTCACCGGTCAACAAGTGTAATTGCAGAAATGACCAAGCTGAAGATTGCTATTTCAAAGTTGCAATATGTGAATATTGAAACCGACACTTGCGAGAAAACGTGGATGCTTTTTTTCGAAACAACACCTTCAAGCGGCACCGGGAGAAGCCGAGCAGAGCTTCTGGTAAACATCATCGAAACGCCTTGCTCGAGCTAACGCCGTCGATCGATAATACTAAGCAAAAATCAATCGAAAAGCCTCCAATCCAATTCAATGGTGGTCAATCGTTGTTTTGCAACCTGCTGTTGCATTTCATAAAGGCCTACTGTAAACTTGAAAGGACAATACAAAGAACAAATGACTCATCATCCTATCAACATTGTCAGCAAATTTCTTATGTGCATAATCATCTGCTGAGCAGCAAAACAAGCTTCTCACTTTTCATTGTTTGTCAAACTGGAACAAATTGTTGCGAAACTAGTTACTTCTCGTAAATAGCAACCACCAAATGTTATTCACATATATATATATATATATATATATATATATACGTGTGTATGTATGTATGTATATTCGTTGTCCTTGAAAGACCTGCTTTTCACAGCTTATTCAGATGTAACACTTAAGCATTCCAATCGTTCAATTGAAGAAAAATAGAACGTTTCTTTTTTTATTCTTAAATTGAATCATTTCAAACTTTACATTTCTCTTAAGCTGAGAAAGATACTGCTCAGAAAACAAACGAACAAAGTCTACCTCACCCAATAAAATTAAATAGCTAGCAATCAGATATCAACTGGGCACCATTTTTGACATGCACTATAAAGCAGAAAATTTTGTTTTGTAAAATTTATCTATTACAATATTATTTAAATATTCAAATATTTAAATATTAATATTACAAATTAAAAAAAATAAATCACCCACAAAGACAACACGGTGCTCTTCTTTGCATTAAATTCACTTTTAAAAGTTACACCTTCAAGACAACCAGTCAGTTGATTTTCTGAAACAGAATGCCGGAATAAAATTCAATGCATATTTTTTGTTCTAATTTCAACAGTTACAATGATGTTTCATTGCGCATCAGTAATCAATAATTGCAGCACGCCGTTTTTATTACTTACACAGTGCTGGATAAAAATCAAAAATATTCTTTAAATAAAACGAAAAATAAATTAATTTCGACCCAAATTTCACATTTATTTATTTTGTAAATTGCTATACATTTCGTGTTCAATCTGAACACTTCCTTCCAATAGGGCAAAGCCCGATTATTACGGAAAGACAATTACTTGAAAAATTGAAATGAAAGCAACAAAATTCAAGTTATTCCCATCAAAAATCAATAAAAAAGCCCGTGCAAACATTAAAGCAGTGTGTTAAATAAAAGTTTCTTAAAAACTTTGAAAAACACAATCACACTGTAACTTCATTTTCATGTTCTCCACAAAACATGATAAATTATTAAAAAATTAAAATCAGTTCTTTGAAAATATAATTTCAATAGCACAGTTAAATGAAAACTGATTTCAATCTGAAACGCACGCATTTTAAACTGCGTGAAATATTCATTTATAAATGGCTGACCATTTATAAATCACTTTATGATTTTCAAGTTCCATAACCAAGATCAGTTAATAAATTAATAATGATTTACAGTTGCCACTTTCAGTACATCGCGTGATGATGAAATGAAAACAAATTATAAGAAAATTTTCAAAAATACATTAACATTTCTTAAGAAAAAATATAAAAATATTTCTTACATATTTCAGATACTGTACTCTTTTCTGCTGGAGAAGCTATTTCATCAGAAGCGTTCCTGTGATGCCTAAATGAATAGTCTGAATTCACGCAATTGATAATTGGCATTTGCTGAAGTGAATGTAAATAAATTTACCAAATTTTCCATTTAGATGATTTTACCATTGGAGATAAGGTTAATTTTGACCGGCGTTTTGAGAACATTTTTCCTATTCGTTTCTTCACCTGAAAATTTAGGCACTTGTTTATAACATGAAAAGAAGAAAACTGAACAACAGAACAGTTTGAATAAAAGCATATTATTCATCTGAAAATACTGATGTGGAACAAAATACTGATCAAATCAGTTTGATTTCTTCCCTTTCAATTTTTAACTTTGCATAATTATTATTACTGCTGAATAACAAACAACAAAATGACTTTTTGAAGTTATGTGAAACTTGAATAAAAGCTGAAATAAAACTTAAACAGTTAAAGTGCTATACAGTTACTTGCAAAACAAACTGAATAATTTGTCTGGACGTGGGCGTTGGCGCTGACTATTCATCGATAAATTTTCAAATTCCCCTCTACTTAGACTTTGGTAAACGTCATGTAACAGAAAGCTGAAAATGCACAACAATATATGGGAAGGGAGACGGGGGACGTCAAAGAACCAAATATTAAAAGTTGGCGGCAAATTAAAAAGTTCCCAGTCAACAAACTGCTTATTTGTTGTAGTTCTACTAAAGTTGCAATATCATATTAACAATTGTGGCGTGTAAATAAAGCTGTCCACTAATTCTTTGACCATGTTTGGAAAAGAGAAAAATGAATCATCAAATCAATATCTAAATATATGCTAGATTACAATCAACAAACAGTAATTTAAGGTGTTTCATAATTGCATCATTGCAACTACAACTGTCTGCCGCGCTTTGCACTAATAAATTATTTCAATATTGAAAATTCAAAAAACTGACAATTAAAGCAAGTTATATCACAATTCAACTGCTTGTACTGTGCGTGCTCAATCTGAACGCTATTTTTCAAAGTTCAAAAATTATTTACTTTGAATAAAAACGTAATCTTTCAATTTTCTTATTCTCTATTGATTAATAAACTGGGAACAAAAATCAAACATATAATGCATAAATGGTCTATTTTTCCGCCTTAATATGTAAATTTCATTTAAAACTTTTTATAATTTACAATTTTTAATATTTCAAGTTTCTGATAAAAATGTCGCAGTATACATATGAATACAGTAAGAGTTATTGCATCATTTACAGCGTAAAACCTAATTTAAAAAATATGTCGCATATTTTCTTATTATCACTCCCTATCAATATTAAATTAATCTTAGTTGACCGATCGATCTACACTTAAAAACGCACATTCAGCAAAAACAATATAAATTAGATAAGCTAATGTAACGTCTGCCTGAAGATGTTTCGTAACTTGCTTGTTTTATAATTCTGCAAACCCATATATCTTGATTTCATTTCACTTAAAATTTACTAATTTATAAAGCATTGGTCAATAATTTTACATCTGTAAGCATATGTACGCTTTTGTTTACTTCTCAATTTCAACACAACAGAAAGTGTTTTGACCTGACCGCTGCACAGCTAACCCGACACCTTCATCCATCTGGCGCAACTAAGAATATGAATGCACATTCATCATAGACCTATTTCCTACGTGGAAAACCTGTAAATTTTAAACAATTAAAAAATGTCAAGAATAATTGTCAACCCCCTCCCCAGACCCGTTTAAGAAACCTTATCTTAAATTAAAGTTCATCTTGACTTACTCTAAATGTAATGTAAAAAGAAACAACACACCACATTACAGTACCACTAGTAAATATTATTCGATAAACGAATTGTTACTTCCTTTTAAAAATAAATAAATGAATTGTAATTATTAATTAATTAATATAATTAACAAAATTCGACCTAAAATGCAGTCAGATTCATTTGCAATTATTTCTGCTTTTCACAATTATTACTTGCACAGTTTCGGTGAGTAGCGAAATTAGCATTCCATAAAGTTTTTTTCTTTCTGAACAATATCATTGATAAATAAATTAAAGAGTATGCATTTTGAGTATTGAAAAATGGCAATATTATTCAATTACTAAATTACACAAATTGTGGCATCAGTAATGAAACACAAGAACTGCAAAAAAATCTACAATGAAAACGCTGATAATGAAAAGAAGTAATTTTTAAGGTTCATTAATTCATCATGTGTACATCTTGTTTGATCATTGTTAATTTAAATTGAATTCAGCTATTTCTACCAGATGCTATATTGCTAAACATTTAAAAGAGCAGCATATAGAAAATCGACCATATCACAAGCACAAGGTCATCGGTCGAACATGCACCTAGAAGGTTGCCAAAATTTGGATGATGCTTGAATAATATCTATCTTAGGTAGGCCAGAAATTAAGGCCAACAACAACAACCGAATAACTAGAGCACAATGCCAACAAAGCCCAATTCGGAACCTGTTCTGTTTCAACTCTGTCATTTGACTAAAAGCTTTATTCAACGGTAATTGTTCAGCCTGTGAAACAGCTTCTTCAGCTTTTCAAACCTCATCAAGCGGCTAATTCAGCACTTTCCATGGCGCACGCTTATCATTTTTTCTTTGGATGCATTTTTTATTTCGGATCATTAAGTTCTATTGCATTCGCCGGTGTCAATCCAAGTAAAGTGATAAATGAATATATTAAAAAATAAATTATCAAATCAAAACTCTTTAGAATATGATGTAAAAAAGTTGCCAGTGGACTTGGTGCCAGTTGCTAATTTGCTTGGAAAATGGCGATCTGTCGATGTAACTGGAAAAGGGATCGAGGTGCTTCCAACAGGCATGATTCTTGACTTTGGTATCGAACCCCTGCCAGAGTTTGGTGCCAGAAGTCTGAATTTCACGTGAGTGCTTTCTGTCTGACAATTTCACTAAATATTTATCAGTTGCAAATCCCGCTATTCGTGCTGACCGCGTTCCAGGGTCCCTTAATTTGCTAAAATCTGCCTAACAGTGAATAATCAGTGAACACTAAAATTCAGGAATAACAATCTGCAATCAAGCATCGCTCCAATGACAACATATGACAATCAAAGCAGCCTTGCCACACATTCTCCACATTTTACATACAAGACAATCATTAACGAACAACAGAATAGTGTTGACAGGCATTAAGTTCAGCAGTGAGAAAGCAATTTTCAATAAATTTTTTAAAATGAAATTCTGTTTCAAAATGTATTCATCAAAATGTGCAAACCTATCAACTCATACCGCAAAGAAAATTACATTTTCTATTGACCAAAAAATGAACTTTACAGCTGTATAGTTACAACGACTGCTTGCATGCTACTGTACAAGCATATCAAAGAGAGCTATTGACTTAAGTAAAAATATGGAAAGGAAGTGAAATAAAAGTGTTATATGTACCTTCATAGTAGTGTCTATCAAAAGACAAAACCTGTCACGAATTAAGAAAACCAAAAACTAAGAAGAAAAAAACATGGCCTGTGGAAATTCGTTTCCCACTTTTTTTTCATTCTTAATAATGAATTGAAATTTTAAGCCCTTCAATTTTCACTGCCTTCAAATTACCTTGTTACACAAACTTTCTAAATCTACTGTACCTATAATCTACAAAAAAATTTGGAACAGATAATTTAAGAACATGCAATGTAAATATAATGAGACTGAAAACTTAATTGATACCTACACAGTACTCTTTCCATACACCTATACCGACATACATACCAGCACTTAGAACATATATTTCAATAACAATAATAATAATAATAATAATAATACTTACGTATAACAGAGATCAGTAAAGACAAGAGAAAGATGTGAAAGCCACTTTCGACCACTCCCAAGCGATGACAAACTAAACTAGCCCATCACGATATAGCCAACTTAGTGCGTTAGTCGCAATCAATGAGCCGGAAGGCAATTTTGCAATAATAACGAATGACAAGCCCATCACAACTGAAAAAGAAATCACTTGCATCAATCTCCCTTCTCTTTTTCATGTCATCATTTTAGTATTTTATAAGCATTCCCTTACAGCGTATATAGATATGCATCAGAAGATGACATGGAATGTTTATTTCTTTGAAATATATAAGAATTTTTCATATCTTTCTTTTCAGTGGAAGTACGTACTGGCCAGACGGTTCTCTTGGCCACTTTGAATGGGGTTTCTTGATGGTGAAGAACCGAACGCGGACAAATCCGCAAACACTGGTGGGATTCATCACTACAAATTCAGCTGGTTATTCACTAGTTGAATTCGGCATGGTGCAGAATGGTTACGTCGATTTAGAATTGAACAACTTTGTAAAAGTTTCATTTGGTTCGAAACTCGAAGTATATGAGGTAAATTAAATTAAATTAATCAGCAAAAACAATCTCGCGTCGTTCAACGTTTACCTACAATTGCATTTCAGCTACGGCGCAACTTGTATATGCTGAACAATGGATACCTAAAACAAGATGTAGAAGCAGAAACGAATCGTGGTCGAGCGGCATACAGTGTAATGTATCAAAAACTATACCCTTGATCGTATAAGATATAAATAATAATATAAATATATCATAAAACAAATAAACAAAGTAACTTTCTTCAACAAAACATTTTATTTGAAACTATCGTGGTAATATTAATTTCAAATAATATGAAAAACTTGGATAGAACATCTGAAATGGTAGCACCATAGTTCCATTTCCATAACCATTGGGATAACATTTAAAATTTTTAAAAATGTTCAAAGTAATCGCAATTGTCCAGTAATTTCGTCCACTTCTGGAACTGGACCGAAAATTGCCAAAACTGTGACTGAACCAGGAGCAACTTGCGTTCTTCCAGCATCATGCACTAAATAAGTGTTCAATTTGCGAGCATCGGCTAACACTTCCAAACTTTCCAAATGCTGCGAATCTTCACCTTTCAGCACTACCTTCATTTGGCCAGAGTTTGTCCAATCAGTTAACGCCTTCTCTGCAACGGCTTGGCGATTCATCAATCTATATAGACCCAGTACAGCGTGACCAACTTGAGCTGCCGTTTTACCCACGCCCATTTTCAACGATGCATTCACAACGCAAACCATTTTGTAGCCTGCCATCGTCTCACTGATATTCGACACCTCGTCTTCCTCGCTATCTACAATGTATGAGGAAAAACTTTCCTGCTGCTCTAATATCCAATCCAGGGCCTCCTCGACCGATCTGAAACCAGTTTGAGACAATGCCGACAATGCAACTACTGGTGAAAATCCCAAAGCCACAAGACTGTTGAGCAACCCTTCATGTAATGGATCAGTCAATTCTTCACGCAACTGTTGTGCGGCAGACGACGATAATTCCGACTGTGATGTTTGATCATCGCCACCTGCAGTAGAATTTCCTTTAGTAGGGTCCATAAACCTAACAAAAGTTAAGAATTCTTCGCGTTTTTCTGCCTCTCTGAAATTGCTTCTTTGAATTCGAAATTAGATTCCTCTGGTCGAGGTGCGCGTATATTCTTCCAGTCGTCAAATTTCTTTCCGGCAATGTCTTCCTAAATAAAATTGTCAACGCGATATCATCACATTCAAGTGTATGCGAGAAAAAAAATCAAAATCTTATTTTTCTTCAAATAAGAAACAGCACTTGTTGATGAGCATACCTCGTATATTTGTTCCAAACTCTTCTGCTTTGATGGATCAACACCCAAACTCGTAAATAATTTACGCTAAAACAATACAAGAATGTAAGTATAATACGTTTTATCATTTTTAATTTTTTTAAACTTTATGGTAAATGGTTTTAAAAGTATTATCCTCAACAACACACTTCACAGCATTTTACGCGCATAAGTGTAAAAACTGACAAAGTTTTCTAACCGATAACAGCTAATAACGCACTTTTTCAAAACATTTAATTATTTAATAACATGCTAAAATCTGGAAAGGAAAACTCCTAATAATAAAGTTTTAACAAAAACATCGTATTTAATAAAATTTGTTTTAAACATCAAAAACCAAGCCATAGAATAATATTCACATCAATGTTTAATTAAAAATTCACAGAACAAACAATTTTATTCTTTTAACTTGTATGATATTAAATATTTTTCCCTGATACTTTAACAAAAAAATAAATTTCAATACAGAAAAAAGGACAGTTGCTTTTGCATTTCCACTTTTCCATTAAATTCACGCCTTTACAAAAACATTTAACTTCACACTGTTCAAAATTGAAGCGCAACATTTCAGTAATAACTTTAGAGGTAAACTGTTTTCTCTTTAATTTACTATTATTGCGCAATATAAATTAAACGTAACTAAAACTAAAATTTGTAAAAGTTGTTTTCGAAAAGTAAAAAACAACATAACACAACAGCGACAAATTCATCAACCAGACAACACGGCAAACAATAAATAAAAACATGATTGATATTTTTGACTGAATTACCAGACACATAAAAATATTAAATTTCAATAAAAAGTAGAATAGTGTTAAACTGTAAGAGTAAGGTAAATTTAGGCAAAAAAAACTTACAGAAGCAAAAACTTTACGATATTCTAGTCGAATGCTCGTAAAAAATTGCAAGCCGAGGGAGCCACACACTACAAAACCCTAAAGAATTTAATAATTTAAGTTCTTCAGTTGAAATTAACTTAAAAAATACCATACAATAAAAGGGACACCGTAGCGAATGAAGTGATGATTTCTTTGCATTCGCTGAATTGTTACAATAACCAAATTACAGTATCACTTATGAAAGGTACAATTTTTATTTCGTAATTATTGTAACAAAAGATTTTAAAGCATTGTCATACGACAGTTAAAATATTATATTATTTATAAATTTATGTATTTAATTCTTAAATTATCTTTTATAAATGAAACAAACAATGTTAATAAGATTTATATAAATAGTTGCCGTAATTGCGTGCAAATATGTGCAAATACACAAAATAAATTTAAACAAATGATTGAAACATAAATTTAATTTTCATACTTTTTCTGTTACTGATATTCACATTCTGAAACATGGCTTTTCTTTGAATACAATGATTCAAAAATGAAACCTTATGACTGATTTGTATGACTATAGGAAACATTCAGGGGAAAACTGTTGAATGAATGTAGCATGAAGCGACACGTTCATTATTTGTAATTCTCATCTTCGCAATGGCTCCTCTTTTGCTGATGAAAGTTTATCTACTTCAACGTGATTTTTCAAGTAGGAACAGCTGCATTTCTTCAAAATTATTAAACTTTTAAATTATCTTATTTTCCAAAAAAATATGTAATTTAAAATTGCTATCTTTTCAATTCAGTAGTAATTGCATAGTCAAAATCAACTTGTTTATATTTTTTTGTTCGTTTTTGACATAAATAAATACCTTAAATGCCAAATTGCAATGAATTATGTGAATTAATTGCACGCTGTTGTTAAACAACAGCTGACTCTACTATGAAACAGCACTTTCAGTAAACTTCTTCACATTATATTTATTGCAACATGAAGCACAGCTATGATAATTTTATGAGCAAAGACGTGTTTTACCTTTAAGCAGAAATGTAAACCGCGATAACTGTAAATTTAAACTGAAATCCCTTCAAAACTTTCCTAACTTTTATTGTAATTCAGTTACGCGCAATTTCAAATGTGGAACCAACTGACGCATTTCGTACTGCTGAAATTCCTTACTATTTTCTTTATAGCAAATAAAGTGGTAAGTTGCATCACTTGTTCAATACTAATTTAAATTCTTTTTCTTTTTTTAAATCAAACACATTTAATGCCAAAGAAATATAATGAAATATGGAAATAATTTTGTCTTCACATCAGACTAGCGAATTTGAATGCAAAAAGAAAGATTTTGGTCATGGCTCGCCGGTTTGCATATGTGATGAATCATACTGTGATAAAGTGAAACCAATTCCTGAGATCACTTCAGATCAAGTGATCATATACCTCTCTAGTAAAAGTGGCGACCGACTGCAACAAAGTGTTGCTCATTTCAGTAATGATATAAAAACTAAACTCGACGGTAAGATATGCTTATAATATAAATTAGTAAACGAAACCAATTTTTCAATTTCGTGCAACAAATAAAATTGTTTCAAAATTAGAACGTCACTTAAATTTAGATTTATTGATCACAATCGATTTAAACTTAAGCAAGCAAAGTATAATTGGATTTGGTGGCGCTTTTACGGATTCCACTGGCATGAACATTGCACAGCTATCAGAAAAAGTACAAAATGATTTGATGGATTCATATTTCAGTCGAGATGGTAATCTGAGAATAAATGCACACGTGATAAAACCATTAAGCTGCTTTTCAGGAATTGAATATAATATCGGGAGAGTGCCAATAGCTAGCTGTGATTTCTCTTCACGTGTGTATTCATATGATGACGTGGATAGTGACTTTCAATTGCAAAACTTCACACTTACGGAAGAGGATTTTCATTACAAGGTACAATTCTTTTTGCAAGTACACGGAGCAAAAACAAAAGATTTTAACGTTTCTAGATCCCTTTTATAAAAATTGCACAAGAAAAGACCTCGAATAAATTGAAATTATTCGGTAGTCCTTGGTCAGCGCCAGCTTGGATGAAAACAAACAAAAAAATGGCCGGAAAAGGAACTATAATAGGAAAACCTGGTAACAAATATTATGAAACGTGGGCAAAATATTTTGTTAGGTTATTGTATTATTCTGTATTTTTTCCTGACATTATTAAAACAGATATTTTCAGATTTCTAGAGGAATATAAAAAGCACGACATTGATTTTTGGGCACTGACGATGCAAAATGAACCAACCACTGGTTTCATTGTTAATTACCCATTTCAAACAACAGGATTCACACCAGCAATGCAACGAGATTTTTTAAAAATAAATCTCGGACCAACACTTCGTCAGTCAGCGTTCAACAACACGAAAATTATGATTCTAGATGACAGTCGTCTGTTACTTCCATTTTGGGCAGATGTGGTACAGTTTAATAGTTATTAGATCAACATTAAAATGAAAATAATGTATTACTTTCGTAGATTTTAAGGGATCCAGATGCTCAGCAGTACGTCTCTTACATTGCCGTTCACTGGTATTCAGACAGATACACACCCGCTTGCAAATTGAACATAACACATGCCCGTTTTCCTGACTTCCCATTAATTGGCACCGAAGCATGCAATGGCTTTGCATTTTGGCAAACCAGAGGGCCTATACTGGGTAGCTGGTATCGTGCACAACAGTATGCACATTCTATCATTGAAGTGCGTTACTCAGAAACTGAACATTCGTATATGAATGAATAACTTCACTTTTCATTCTTTTCAGGATTTGAACAACTACTTTACAGGATGGGTAGACTGGAACCTAGCCCTGGATATGGAAGGGGGTCCGAATTGGGCCAATAACACTGTAGACAGTCCAGTAATTGTAGACAAAGAAAATAACGCATTTTACAAGCAACCTATGTTCTACATTTTGGGTCATTTCAGGTGATAAAGCAGAAAATTAATTTAATCACATCATTTATACAAGCAGTGTTTCAATCAGTACCCAGTAAAATTCTATTTATTGCATTAAAACTTGAAAATCACTATGAAAATTATATACTGTATTACATTAACATTTTCCTTTTAATTAAAACAAACGACGTGCCACTGACGAGGAGCCTATCATCATTATTATGCTTATCAATCATTTTAGCAAATTCTTTATACCAGATTCAGTTGTTCTGCATACTGAAGTGCAAAAACGGTACGCGATGGAAACTGGCGTTGAAGCGACAGCTGCTTTGAGGCCAGATGGCATAGTCACTCTTGTACTGCATAACAGGTAAACAGAACCAATACCATGTCTTGCAATTAATATAAATGAATAATTACTATTTAGTATGATGAAATCAGTTCCAGTGAAAATTGTACAAAAAAATGATACTCGAAGCTTATGCTTAGATCTTCCTCCTCATAGCATACAAACAGTTCTTTGGCTTCGTGCAGAAGAAATCATAAATAATGTCTGACTTGCTGCGAATTTATTTACGTGGAACAATACCGAAAGAAAGCACACTGAAAGTTTATTAACAAAAACAGTTCTAAGAGTTTCAACAACAGCTTACATGATAAAACAAATAAATGTTAATCATAATTGATAGTATGTGCTCTATGCGCTTACTTTTAAAACTTAAACACGCAAAATTTCCAAGCAGTTATTAAAGCAAATAGCAATCCAATCTGGTTGGTTTGGAGCCCAGTGGACCTTCAAAAATTATCGACTGTAGAAATAATTTCAAACAAAGAAGCAATCGTATCTTTGCACTAACCTGATTGATTTCTCCACCTGCTGTGTAAGCGAGAATTGGATCTTCAATTGCCCTGGGCATTGCCTGCACATCCCAGATAAGAGCTTGATGGTCGTCAGCTTCACGAAATAAAACAAACGTCAATAAATAAATAAATTAATTAAAAAGTGATTGCTGATAATTTTGAAACTTCAGAAATTGGAATTTAGTTTTTACCTGCAGTGCAAATATGGCACGATGAATGAGGGGCCCAAACAATGCCATTGACGAATGCTCGGTGATTGTTCAAACGAGCTACAGGAGCACAAGGCAAACGGATGTCAAGAATTATGACCTTAAAACATAACATGTGAAAATTTTCAATAAGCATTCAATTTAAAAATAATACTACTTCTGTGGAATCCGATGCAACAGTGGCAATGTAAAATGGATCCTGCTTATTCCAAGCTATCCGCAACAAAGGCGTTTGCAACGGATCTTCATAAATTATTGTCGAGTGCTCCAAATGACGCAAATCAAACATACGAACACTTCCATCAGCACCTAAAATAATTCCCATACCTAAGTATAATTACATTTTACACTGTCAACATTCAACAATTACCAACACTTGCAAATACATCCTTCTGATTTACCGATTTGCTAAATGCAAAGTCATAGACTTCTTTGTCGTGAGCAATTAATTGGGTTTTCACGTGTCCACTGACCCTGCTTCCAGTCCCACTGACTTGACCTGTAATCTGGCCGGTCTGAAAATACATTTATTTAAAATAAAGTTAACAAAGTGATGCAAACAAATACGATAAAAAAATACTTCTAAGCGCCAGATGGTACATGTTGTATCAATACTAGCAGTGCCAATAATTCCAACGTCATTCTCATTCCAATCAAAAGAAGACAATGGTGCACAAAATTCAGAACTTCGGTTCTAGAATAACAAAAGACCATCAACTTATTTCGGTTGTGCAATCAAATGCGGATATATATATATATATATACGTTGTTCAATAAACATTCCATAGTAGCTCCATCTTCTGATACTCGAAAAATTCTCAGATAATCAGCACTCGTTGCCAGAAGATCAGTGTACTGACCACGCTAAAATAATAAAAATAAAATCATTTGAATCTATACAAAGAAAGTATAATCTTTACAATATCTGGTATCCACATTATTTTTGTTGCGGGATAAGGATGATCAAAATGAGCCGTATGTCGAAATTCACCTGCATCTTCATCCAACTGGACAATCTGCACCTAAAGAAAAAACAAACAAATAAGCAAAACAACTGAAACATGCTTTTCACCGCTGTTACTTTATTGTTATACTCTTCAATAAAACTACCCAAAGCAATGCGAAACTTCTGGTCTGGACGAACACTCCAATTCATCGCATACAGTGCCCATGGAGAGTCGTAACGATAAATTTCCTTTCGCTTTTGCTGCGCAGACTGCGCCATTCTCGCAAAATACAACCAAATCGCAGTTAAAACAATCGAAATTATATATTAAACACGGATGTAATCTAAAAAAAAGTACGATTTTCTAATGATGGGACGTCAGGCAACGTTCAGTGGCTGATTTCACTATTAAAAATAAAAAAAATGCAAAACAAAAGTAATGCGTTATAAAGAACAATTTGTAAACAAACAATTCATACATTAAAACTTGTGCTTCTTTGCCTGATAAATAATAATGCCTAATTAAAAATAAACTAAATAACAGTTTAATACAATGTAACATGTTACTTTAAAAGATGCAAATTCGAAGAAATAATATACTGCTACAAAAGTGCAACAATGTTATGGATAAATCAGAAAACAACAGAAAGTGCTGTTAACAATTTTAAAGAAAATATACAATGAAATACACTAATAATTGCAAATTTAACAAACTTTCAAACAAATTTTATTTCTTAAAACAGTACAAATTATCTACCAAATAAAACTTACAATTCATGAGAAAAAAAATTTCTTCCTAATCAGCCTGAGAATACTGTATGTTGACACTCAGGTTCATAAATAAATATGTAATATTCGAAATAAGTTTTTGTGTGCATTTATACATATATGTACTTAATTGAATATTATCTCAGTTATAAACTTTTAATTAAAACAAAAATAAATTACATATAAATTAATTTTTTAATTTAAACTTTGCTTTACAAACGAAATCAGATGAAAATTTATGACAACATATTTCAAGGTTCAATTCAAAATTATCTCAAGCAATTATCTTATTAATTTAAATATTTTAAATAAAAATTTGGATAACGTTTTAGTATAACATTAGTTTTTAGATTATATACACATATATCTTAAGAAATAAGAAATTGTACATAATTATCAAATATCTTTCTGTACATGTATGTTTTATAAAATCTTTTATTAACTAGTGCAATTGAAATTTATTTGATATCGTCTATATGCTATAATAGGTATGTTTGATTTTGTTTTTAGTGCATTCATCGACATCACTGTTGTTTTTATACAGAAGAGAAATGGCAAGCCGTGAAGGTAAGATGAACTGTCCGTTGCTTCAGGCCTTTACAAACAATTATCATGTAGGAGGGAAGAAGAAACCATTGAAACAGCCAAAAAAGACTGTAAAAGAATTAACAGATGACGATATGGAGATGAAGAAGAAACAACTGGAAGAAAAGAAAGCTTTGAAAATAGCAGCTCAAAAAGCAGCATCCAAAGGTCCACTTAGTGTTCAAAGTGGAATAAAAAAATCTGGCAAAAAATGAAGTCATGTCCTTTTATTTAATGACAGTTTGAATATCGTGATAACGTATTTTAAAATACTATTTTTAATAAACAAGTAGCTTGTTTTTGTTTTTGCTGTCTGCTTGGTGCAACTTGTTTGTCCAAAGTATTACATTATGATACATAGAAAGAGGTGGCGCCAGAGTTGTCGATATTTCTTAGGTTCATGAGTGAAACTTGTGCAATTTTTGTTGCGTTGGTTTCCATACTGTTTGAAAATGCCCTACGCTCGTTTGGTGCTCAGAATGGCTTAGCTCTTACGCCTCCAATGGGTTGGATTTCATGGTTACAATTTGGATGCCAAATTGACTGTAGTAAAGGACTGAAAAACTGCTTCAGGTATGTCTTTCTTTGCACAAAAAGCAGCTACAAATACCCTTTATCAGTGAGCAAGCGATTCTTGATATCGCAGAACACTTGGTAGCGGATGGTTATCGCGATGCTGGTTATATTTATATGAATTTGGATGATTGCTGGAGTAGCCGTAGGCGAGATCAAAATGGGAGGCTGATGGCGGATCCAATTAGATTTCCACATGGAATCAAATGGCTAGGCCAAGAGGTGATTTCACTTTTCCATATATTTGCGTTAAAAAAGAGTACTGTGTTTAAAGAAATTCAAGTTTCAGTATATAATATGAAAATGATAACCGATCAATGAGTGAATATCATAGAACCAAGATTAGTATCCATTTTTAAATTTAAATTTAATCCAGCTTCACAGACGAGGTTTGAAATTGGGCATGTACACAAATATTGGTTCGAAAACATGCATGGGATATCCAGGTAGTGGAGAGAATATTGAAAAAGATGCAGAAACATTTGCTTCTTGGGAAGTGGATATGCTAAAAGTGGATGGCTGTTTCACCGATAAATCTACTTTTTCCACAAGTACTTGAATTGAACATTTTTAATTTTTAAAATAAATTTTCCTTTTCAATTTTTTAGAATACCCTAAAATGGCGAAAGCTTTGAATTTTACGGGGCGGAAGATTTTACTCAGCTGCAGCTGGCCATATTACACTTATCCAGAAGTGACGGAAATTTAAATGAAAACATTTTGAAAGCAAATAATCACAACCTGCTCTTTTCAGAAACCACCGTACCCGCTCATTGCCAAACATTGCAACATGTGGCGAAATTATCAAGACGTGCAAATGAATTGGAATTCTATAATGCAGATTATTGACTTCTACGAAGCAAATCAGGACTTGCTTGCAAATTTCCACAAAAGAGGCCAATGGAATGATGCAGACATGGTAAGAGCTGGGGGTTTTGTTCACGACCGTGAAATGGTGTCATTGATAAGTTTCAGCTAGTGATCGGCAGTCCTAAACTGACCAATGATCAAGCACAAGCACAGATGGCCATTTGGAGTATCTTGGGTGTGCCACTTTTCATGTCCAACGATTTACGCACGCTTAGTCCAGCTTTGCAGGATATTTTACTCAATGAACAATTAATTGCTATCAACAAAGATCCTTTGGAACCGATGGGAAAAGTTGTGAAAAAGGCAAGTTTTGCAACTACATTTTTATACATGGTAAGGTAAAAAAAAATCTCTTCACCAGGTCGGATCGATTTCTATCTACAAGAAAGAAGTGGACATTCGAAGCCCATTCATCGTACTGGTGCTGTTTAACCGAGATGAAGTAGCCCGTGTAATCAAACAATGCCATCATGACTGAAGATGTGCATTGAAATATATAATATTTTTTTTGCTTTTATTTATAGAAAATGATCGAAATTAAGATGGATTTATTTTCCACTTATAACAAACGAACGTATTTAATACATGACGTTCTGAATAAGAATGCCGTAGGCTACCTAACGCAGAATGCTAACTATGGACGGAGCAAGTTTGAATTCCACGTACCGCCAACTGGCGTTGTAGTTCTCAAAGTTTATCCAGTCGACGTGGATTTGAACGCACCACCAACAACTGTCCATCCCTTCATTTGGACGATTTTCGGCCTTTTCTTAGCCATTTCTGTGTTGAAATGTGTGTGGCGAATAACAGCTAATATCGCGCACACTCTCAGATATAAAGGTTTTTGTTGTTTTTCTTTTTCTTGAATAAATTTCAATTGGTTGTTTCATCCATCTAAGTCCAACAATTTTCTTACTGATGCGGTGTTGCCAGCCGCAATAGCACTTCTGCACGCGCGAATCAGCGCACTGCGATGTTTTCCCACTGGAGAAGCAGTGAAATAAAATTAAAATTTTTACCTAATTCCAATCAATGCGTACCTTTCAGATTGGAAGCGTTTTGAATAATCCGATTAATTCGTTTCAACAGATCTGAAAGATGAGCACTGTTGCCGAGACGAACATTCTGCAAAGACAGCAAAGTATCGTTCAACGACGACAACTGCTTGTAGTGTTCTTTCATTTTATCCCTGATAAATAAGCGGCAAATAAGTCACTTGGTTGGCATTAACAAAAAAAAAGAACAGTACCAATCTTCCAAAACTCGAGAATCCTCACCGTGCAAAAGAACCGATTTAGCAATACTAATCTGCTCAGACATGTCTGCAGACAGGCGATCTTGAACAGCGGACACTTTACTTACCTATGAAAAAATAAATATTTATGCAAGAGATTCATCTGTTGGATTTCGCGAGGAAACCTTTTTCGCTAGATCTGCATATTTTTTCGCAGTATCGGGAAAATAAGCAGTTACTTTGAATTCCAAATCAATGTAACTAGCCAAACTTTGCATCACGGAACCACAAACTTCAATATCGTCGCAACAAATTTCCACTTTGCCATTGCCGTTCAATTTTATAAAAATCAAACACGAGATGCGCAGATTCATAAAGCGCACTGTAAATTTATCTCGACTCAGGTTTGCCTGGTCGATCAGAAAGTTCTTCATCAACCACTGACAAAGCTGAAACAAATTTCACTGCGTGATTTTCGTTCATTGTTGTGCAATGATTGACAAAAGTGAAAACGAAACCAATTCTCCTCGATCACCGATGTTGAATTCAACGCCATTCTTCGGACATGGAGCAGTATCGTTGCAAAGAGCGTACATTGAAAATTTAGGCAGCGCTTGATTGAGATCAAATACATAGAGTTTCGAACTGAAAGATGCCAATTGTTATTAATTAAGCTAAGCGAACATCACAGCAACTGAATCACCTTCTACTGTAACCAACCAGCGCTTTAATGTGCAAATCCGAAGCAGTATCCTTCTCCAGTCGCAGTGGAATTTCCAATTTTTCACAGCTTTCTTCTTTTGGTACAAGCAAAGCGTAAGATTCGCCAGGAAAAATACGCTCTGCGAATATTATAGCCCCCCGCAACACGGTACGGTTATTCGTGCACAGAGAAAGTTGCAAGTATGGCTGAAAAGAAAAAAAAACACTTCTTCATTCAATTTCATCTTCCTCGAAAATCCCAACATCGATACCTGCTGCTCAGTATTGTTTTTTACGACGACCTCAAGCTTTTGCGTGACTCGTGTATCCGTCTTAAACAAAGTAGGATATATTCTCGCTATATAGTGAATGATTCTTTAAACTTGGAGAATAAAAAAAAATGTAAAAAATACTGGAATTCTAAGTGTCGTATTATCGGAAGAAAGCTGTGATTGAGCAGCGATTTCTTTTTCTTCATAATTCTCCAATTCGACAAGCAAATTCTAAATTATCATAATTGATCGTTAATTTAAAATTTTTAAAAGATAACCTAACTTGTCTTTCGATAGATAAATTTCGAATTGTATCCCGAACTGTGTCGACCGGTATCAAGTTTCTTTGTCCAGAATAAGCAAAATAACCGCGCACTTAATAACTGCATGTTAACGAAAAAGAAAAAACTTTACAATTTCTGCACAAACCTTCCCCAGAAGAAGAACAACACAACAAATAAGCACCCTCTTTTGCAGACAAACCAAATATTTCAATTCCAACTATAGCAGAGTTCATGTGATCTTTGGCCACCAGTTCTCCATTTTGACATTTGCGAAAGTCAATCTAAAATATGTGTAATTAAATTTTAAGTCATTTGCAATTATTTCCACTTCGAAAACACCTTTCCACTGCTCCAACCAGTGACCAACTCCTGTTCATCATCCCCGTCAATGTCATACAAACATAAAAATGTTGGGTTTGCCTTAGACTACAAAACATTGTAAAGATAACATTGAAAATAAAAATATCTAACATTTTTAAATAACTTGATTTAAACAAGTAATAAATACAAATACAGCTAAGCCTGGAATTTTAGAAAAAGTTCAACCAATTACTTTAATTCTCCAAAGCCTACAAGCGGAAGCGTAAACGCCGAGAGTTCCATTAGCCAAAGCATATGCGAAGCGATTGCTACCAAGACTCAACAAATTAGTGACAGCCTATAATGAAAACATTTAGTTGTTTTCAAGCAAAATATTTTTAATTGTTCACTTCAGTTTCGGAAATACTGGAAACAATTTCATCTCCTTTAAAAACACGAATATCGAAATCGTCAGAACCAACGAGCAACTAAAATATTACGTATTAAACACCAAACGTATCGTCAAACGTCTGAATTTCGAACTTCAAGCTTTCCATCAGAATCAAAGTCGCAAAAGCATAATGAGCGCACGGTATCTCCTGTTACCTATGCAAAAATATTTCTCTTATCTTCAGAAACTTCAATAATTACGAATGGAAAACAAACAATAAATTATTAGAGCCCATTTAAAATTCGGCAAACACTGTGCCTCTCATATCTATATACATATATATGAGTCTGATTAAAAATAAAACAATAGTTAAGATAAAACATACTGTCAATTTCTGATAATCAAGTAATATGTTACTTTGTCAAAAATTTAGTTTACATTTATCAGAATTAAAATATGTTTAAATAAATTGTCATAATTATCAGAAAAATGTAAACAAAATTTCAAACTTACACTCCAAAATATTTCTTTGCCTTGCCAGTTGAAGCCTTGCAAAGCGCAGGAACCGCCACAGACGATGAGCTCTTCTTCGAAATCGCCAAAGCGGCCAATTAAAATGCTCTCCAAACCGCCTGATACCTGTTGGTTAGAAATAATGAATGGAAGCAAAACTAGAAATAATTTGAACAATCTGCTAACGGATTGACATCTTTCAGTGTACAATTGAATTGTCACCTAACCTCTTTGTAAAAAAGATCGCAATTATTCTTCACATCATATACAAGTATGTGAGTAGCTGTGCCTATGACAATTGCATCGAAAGTGTCGCTGGCTTTGAGGTACCCGGTGGCAACGATTTTTACCATACGGTTGATGTTCATCATAGCCGAAGCGTTTTGGTTGAGTCTGAACCGTGGCAACGTCGAATCATCCATGCATTCTGCGTTTTTCAAAGCTTCAATAGTGTGCAAAAACACCTAAAAAATGACTGCAATTATTGCACATAAAAATTGAACCACGAATTTAAAAAAAGCCTTGCAAACAGTGCACCTTTCCCACATTGTCCACCGCCACTAAACTACACTGGTTATCGTCAAAGTGTCCCAATGTAACAGCTTTTGGTGCAATTTTATGATTTAATTTTACAGTAAAAGCAACACCAACTGACATCATAAAAGGTAGCAAAGATTTAAAAACACCATTCACTGCTAAAATACAACTGTTACTGTGCTATTGGGATAATAAAGGCGTGCGTTTGTGCATGTGCGAGCCCATGTTTGTGCGTGCGCTTGCGCGCCTGAGTCAGTGCGCGTGTTTCCATGGAAATTATACGCAAAAAATCAATTATTCATCAATTGCAATCAATCTGAATTCATTCGTCTTCAGTTCCCGAAGCAAAAGCTTCATGAAACCAAAACTAGAAAAAATCACAATAATTTTATTCCTGTATTATTTGAGTCTTGAAGCAAAGTTGGACCGAGGTAAAAGATTTAAAAAAGCACATTTATTTCATCACGGCCGTTTCGTTTTTAAGCTACCAGTAACGGCCATCATGAGACCAAAAATGATTTCCATTCGGCGACATATCAGCACCTGTAAAAAAACCAATAACAGACTGAAGTTAAATTTTACGTAAAAATGTATGCCAAGTTCGAAAAAGCTTTTAAAATTAAACTATCAAAATTAATATTTGTTTCTGTATTTTTTTAAGAAAAAGTTCAACTAAAAATTAAAAAAAGCAATAAACTATTCATAAAAATAGCATAATAAATTAACAACAAGAATAACAACATTTGAAACCTTCTTCAAACTGCGCATTTTGAGCAAAAGTCGTCGCAATTTCGCAAAAATTGTCCCCATAATTTAAAGGCATGTTGACGTCGTTACCTCCAAAGTTATCACAAATCACTAGATAAACAAAGCAATTTAACACATTGCATATCTCTATTTGAACAATCAGCTATCTTACTTGTGCCACGCTCAGTGTTGCGAAGTTGATTCGGACTAAACGCCTCATTGCATTTGTTGTTCTCTTGTTCAAACAAAGCATTGCAAATCGTATTTCTGGTTTCGTATACACTATTTTTCCATTCCTTTTTTAAAAAGATTTAAGTTCAGTTTTAAAATACAGACTATATATAACAGCTTTTTTCTTATAAACCATACTTGACTAGCAGACGCTGAATTAGCGCCGCTGATTCTTGAAGCACTGCCAAAAAAATTTTCATCAAACTTTGTTTCGACCATAGCATTTTCTTTCCAGTTATGCCTCTTTTCAGAGACTGACAAAGGTGGAAAATCATTTGGGCAGGGTGAACCTAAAATAAAAATTCATTTGAAAATACTTTCAAATTTAAAATAAAAAGCAGTTTACACAGAACATCTTTCCATGTTTTCTGATTATCTTCCCAAACGGAAGTTTTAAAAGTCCCAGTCTTTGAACAGTTCGTTTGCACTGAGAAGGCAGCACTGTGGGATCGTGGGACTGTTGCTTGCCTGTCTAAATCCGTCATTTCGTCGACGTTCAGATTTCTCAAACGAAAATAAATACCGCCATTCCATTTATCATAATCTAATGTGCAAGTTCAATAATAGAAGAACACTAAAAAACAAGAACTTCTAATTCATAACTCACCAGATAAATTTTCAACAGAAGAACTGTCTGAAAGGTGGCTGTCTGACTTGTTCTCAAATTTTCCATCGAAAGCAAACCGCTTTCCCTCAGTTGAAACACCAGTTTCCACCGGCTCAGCTTCTGAACTGAAAGCTCCTTGTGACGGAGATGTGGCATCCGACACCAAAAACACCCCATTTGCCATTTTAAAGCTAATATATGGCTGCTGGCATGGAATGTGAATGACTGGGGGTTGATTTTCAAAATCTAAACAACAAATAGTAGTTTATGTAGCGATAATATATATATATATATATATATATATATATATATGTATATATATGCCACCTTTGTTCCTGTCCTCTGTTTCACATTCTGCATCAAAATTTGACTGCTGCCCGCCAAATAAGTTCTTCAACTGACTTTCACGGACATTATACCACGCATTTTCCACAAGCTCGACGTTATCATTATTTTTGTCTCGCAGTTTCCTCATCTCTGACGCTTGCCATTTTCTTAAATTACAAAAATTTTAAAACAAAACATTCACTTCAAAATAACTTTAAACCTTCCAAGCGGTGAACAATCATTCTTCTCCAGTTTGTTTTTGGCAACGACAGAGTTTTCATCGTTTTGACAATCCCCGAAAATGGGATTTCGTGTTTCCCCGTCTATCTTGCCCCACGCTGTTCCGTTCTTTTTGCTTATAGGAAACGTCGACGGTGGTTCCTTTTTAAAAGTTGTCGTATGCAACTGCAGCTTCATAGTGTGTGCAGCTCTGATTTGAAACCGTATTAGCATATTATTTCAATTTCAGTGTATATTTACAATTAAATAATCAATTACTTGTGCTTTATGTAATCGTCGACCAGCTTTTTTTGAAGCACGATGTGCTTTCCTTTCTCCATATCCGCTTTAGTGAAGGTTGCTTCGTCAGGAACAACACTGTGCATAAAATGGCACTCCTAAAATTTCAAATACTTCAGCATTAATTCAGAAACAACAACGTAAAAATAACATCTGTAAAAAGAATTATCAATGTAAAACATATTTTGTCGAATAATTAAAAACTGCAGTTTTTGTCAAAGGAAAATTATAGCACAAATTCCTTCTCATTAACAAAGATTACAGTTTCAGAATTCCATTCTCCTAAAACAAAATGCATATAAAGTTTTGTAAAAATATCGATATACTCTTTATGAATTTTTCATATTAAAAAAATAAATTTTAAAACATGAAATCTAGTGCAAAAATTAAAATATAAAAGTGATATCCAGCAACATTAGCCTACTTCGTTGACAGATTAAACAAATAATCTATTCTCCTTAAACTGAAACTGAATTAAATTAAAACAAACGGCGGATGCCTAATCCCTGAAGAGATTGAAAAAATTCAAATGTGGGCCATTGTATTGGTATTCATTGCAAGATCATTGTAATGTAATCAAGGAATCACCAAATGATGATTCATTGTAATAAAATGTTCTTTTTCAAAAATTACCAGTCCAACAACATGCATTCAATTCGATGATTCAGATAAAAAACTAACAGTCCTGGCTATTTTTCTACTTAAAATATAAATTGTGCAGAGCTACCTTTCCAACGTGCAATCGGAAGTTGAAAATCATTAAAAAGCGCATAAGCTGCAATGTGCATAAGAATGACTAAAGCATTTATTTAACAGTTTCAATTTGATAGTAAACTCTAAGCAAACTGGTAGAAAACTGATTGAAAGGTTTAAAAGGATCGATCACAGAAAAAGTAATCAATGACTCACCTTATTTTTGCAGATGGAATTTTTCAGAAAAAATGCACAGTATTTAGTTGTTCCCAAAAAAGCTCTCGCAGTTTGGCCTACGAAATTTTTTTTGCCAAATTCTGCCACAGCTTGCATAGCATCTTCGCTACGTTGAAATGTTATATACGCTGTTGGTGTTTTACCCTTAAACCGAGAAAAAGAAAAATTAGATAAACACTAAAAATAAATTTCACAAACAGAGAGGAGACGGACCTTTTTGTTCATCAAAATACGGATTATTTTTCCAAATCTTCCAAAATATTCGTCACTTCGGAGTGTATCTGGATCCGCAATTTCAAGTGGCAAACCATAAACAGAAACTAAGTTGTTCTGAAGCACCCTACAATAAATGAGTTGGATAGAAATGACAAAGTTGAACATCGAACAAAGAGTTAATTACCGCAAATCAGCCAAATTGCGACGAGATTTCGTACTTCCAGAACGAGTTTTAGCTTGTTCACTTTCTGTAAAATCATCAAGAAGCACCTCGTCGCACTCACGAATGATGCCAATATTAGCATGACAACCAGGACAGCAGCCCGTCTGATTAACCGAACGAGTTAAGCAGTAACCGCAAATCTAAACAAAACTTTTATCAATTAAAATTAATGTTAGAAAAATTAAAATTTCAAACAAAAACTTACATTTAATTTGCAGCCGCAGGTCAAAATAAGCGGTTCTTCGCTTTTAACTAATTCATCACAAAGATTACACTGAACAAAAGTTGAATTAATAAAATGTATAATAAAATGTAAAAATCCACGATATTTACCTTCAGCGACATCTTCGACAACAAGTAAGACAGCTTTAAACCACTGGACAGCAAAGCAACTGATCAGATATCCAAAAGAGATTAACAAATTCATACAGTAATTAAAGATAAGTAGGAACAATAAGAAAACATTCCACTTTATAAAACTGACTTTTTGCGTTAATATTAACGTCATATTTAAAGAAATTTCATTAATTCTAACATTTCAAATTTGAAGAAGTGAATTTAATAATTAAGAATAAGTTTTGATACCAATAAAATATGAACGCTATTTATATTCAGTGAACATTTGCAAATAACATTTCGTTTAATATTGTAAAATACAGATTTTTTGAAAAATAACAGGTATGCTTCAAAATCATAACTCAATATTCAAACTCACCAATATATCATGAATATCAAGTTGCATCTAGTACAGTTATAAAAAAAAGCAGGTTCCATCTGGATTACATAATTTTCAAATTCCACGCCATGTGCACAGCAGCATAGTCTAAGATATCGCCATGGAATACAGGAAATAAATAACTAACATTTTAACAAAAGTAATAAAATCATGAAATTATAATCTAATTTCATTTCGCTTATTTTAATAAAATAACATACCAACCTGCGTTTCATCCTACAGGTAATTGTTATTAGGGGACCAGCAATTTTTTCATAACCTGATCGTGCTACTGAAACACTTAATTAATGATTCCTGATAATTTTTAATTTAACTACTTTCACCATATAACAGAATATAAATAATCACGGCAAAATACACAACGTTAAAGTCATCTTACTTTAAGATAGAAGATGAAACGTTATTTGTAACAATTAACACGAATGTTCGCGTTGTATTTGAAATGCCACTCGAGATGTGAAATGTTTACTGCCTTGTTGAAGCACTGCTATTGAGTTGTACACAGATGTAAAATAAGCAACTGTAATAACATTTTGTAATAATTTCATTTTGCAAATTTTGTAAAGCATATGGAGGCTAGAAAAATTAAAAAGATATTTAGCCGATGAATAAAGTAAAACGTCAACAATGAAACAAACAACAAACAGTACAACTTTGAATGTTAATAAATAACAGTAAGCGTATGAAATTACCATACAACATTTCATCCAACATCATTTCACAACAGCACAGCTTCGAAAATGGTTTAAAACCATTGAGATCCATAAGCAAATTTATATAAGCGATTTACGTTTCACCTTGAGGTAGTCCATAGCCAAGCGCAAATCGTATCCCAGTTCTTGTTCAAGTAAATGATAAAAATTACAAAAGTGGTAGTCGTAATGAGTCGAGTTCTATATGAAAATCGATTATTTAGTTAATTTCTTTATTCTAAAATAAAATGTATGGAATAAAAATACCTGCTCTTTATAAATGGTACAACAATATTCCACAGAGTGACCAAAAGCATGATCAAAATTTGAAGAAAAAGAAGAAGTGCTCTGATTGCTTGACCACCTGCACTGCTGTCTGATAAGTTTTCCAAACCAACAGCTTGTTGAAGTTCCTTAGTTGACTTTTCCAAAAATTCAACCTTAAATATTTTAGCCAAATTACATTAATAATAAACGATTAAATTCGATTAAATTGAAATATAACTGTGTGTCTCATTTAAGAAAAATAAAAATAGAAACAACTAAATACCTTGGCTTGCATCTGGCCAATCAAATCCTGTATATCTTGAATTTGATCCCGAAATTGATACTGCAAACGACCTTCGATCATTTGAACTTCTTCTTTCAAATTGGAAATTTCTGCCTGGTGTAATTCAACCATATCGTTCATCAGATCTTCTAAGTGCTGAAATTACAATGAATTTTAAGTAGCACTAATATAGTTATGTTTAAGCAAGAAGTAATTATAAACAAAATTACTACTCAATAATATTGTTGCCAGAAAATTTTATACCAAAAACACAATTTTACTACTTTGTTTCCAAATATTAGAATCTAATTAATGCAATTTTACAATTACTGAAATCAATCCAAAAATAAATAAACCTGGTAGCGATATTTCTCTTCGTGCAACGCACCATGAAAGAAATTATATTCCTGCTGTATTTGTGCCTAAAAAAATACCATTTATTGACAAATATTTCAAATTTCTATTTAATACAGCATACTTTAAGCCGATCAATTTCGCGAGACAGAGATGTAACCGCATTTTGTAAAGCGCGAACCTCTTCAAAAAAAGGATCCAAATCATCTGGATCTTCAAATCCACGAGAAACACCTTGTATGGGTGACGAGAGCTCGCTTTGATCTTCATCTTTTGAAGAGCTAACAATGCATATATTTATTCGAATTGCTATTTCACACACATAAAAATTATAGCAGACTTTTCAAATAACGTTACAACTCCAGTATATAATTTGAAAATTTAAATCTTCGCATAAAATTATAATTTTAATAATGAAAGCTCAAAGAAAGGCATCAAATTAAATTATGCAGTGTCATTTAAAATTAACTATCCAATAAATACACAAAAATATTTACAAATAATTTCACCAGTACACCTAAGTAAGTTCAGCATTGATTCCAGACATACCTCTCAACATCTTCTGAGTGTAATGGAAAATAAAATGCTGAACTGTCCTCTTCTTTTGCACCAGATTGAATCGATCCTATGGCAGGTTTATGCTTGTCTTAAAAGTAACATAAAGCTCATAAGAGTTCATATTTAATTCAAACAATTTCAAAAATAACACTTAGAAAATGAAAAATCAAACTTACAAATAAGAATACAAACCTGCAGTTGAAGAAAGAGCAATGCTGTCTGCACTACCAGATTTTGATTTCAATAATCGACGGGTCAAATCTTTTGGAGCATTTATCACAGAACTAAAAACAGTCACTTCCAAATTAAACACACTATAATTCATTTAAAAGCAATTTGAACTTCAAACCGTGATCAATTTTATTACTACTGACATGCTTGTTTTACAACTTACATTTAAATTGATTTACTGAGCTAATAATATTCACCACTACTATATCTAATACTAGTTTAAATCATTTACGATGTCCACAAAAATAAAAGATAAAAAAAAGCGCGTTACCCAGTATATTCAGACAAACTTTCTTTAATGTTCACTCCAACATCCCTGTAAAAAATACAATTACACTTGTTCAGTATAAATAAAAATAAAGCCTACTTCAGCCCTTGACCAACATTGGTAAGAACGGTTTCTGTAATCCCTCGACGCATTGATCCCGTTTCACTCAACTTGGTCAACTGATTTTGATATACAAATAATTTTTTCTGAAATTCATCGAAACAGTTACATCGGAACAAATTAAAAATTATTTAAAATAAACTCAACGATAAATATTTATTCAGAACTTCTTTCAATATAATGCTATTTAAAAAAATGCTTGCAGTATGCATTTGAAAGTGAATTCAACTGTAAGCAGAAGTTTATAATTTAACTTTAATTACTTTTCCCAGCACTGTTTTCCTTTATGCAACATAAAAATTTGAAATTTCAAGATAAATCTACAAGAAATCAACACTCGTTAAAATTTCAGTAAAACTGTTCAAATATTCATTAAAAATACTAAAATAAACCTCAAAAAGCTTCAGACAAATAAAAGCATTTATCGTCAGTTAATGCCAGCAAGCGTTCTGCTTTCTGGCTGATTCAGCGTTGATACTTTTCATTACAACTTCAACATCAATCATGCTGTACGTAAATAATCACACGTTTTGTCATATGGCAAATATTCTCTATATGACAAAATTGATTAAAAATAACTAATATTCTGTTCTGTTCAAATTTTATACTTTCACCAAAATCTCTGTAATTCAGTAAACACTAAACAAATTTACCTGCAGAGAATTGATCAATTGAGTAGTTTTTCGATTTTTCCGATTGAACAAAACTCGTATCCTCAAAAGTTGTGGATTATCACTTTCATGATCGTGCAGTTTTCCAGAAACTCGTAGGAATTCATCAACATCAGCTACAATTAAAAAACCAACGTACAAAGTCAGTTTGCAAAAATTTCAAAACAAGTACCCTCCTTCGTTTTCATGGCGGCTTTAATTTTCACACCGATATCCTCAATTTTTTTAATTAGTCTATCTTTATTTTCATTTATTTCAGCCAAATGCGACGGAACAGGGGACTGATTATCCATTTGCATAAACAAACTCATTGAATTTTCATCAGTCTGAAAAAATATTTTAATTCTGTAATCAAAATCAATTTCAAAAAATACAACATACACATAAATGTACATCGAACAGAAACACAGAAATTCAGTTTAATTTTCAATTTGAAAATGGATTGTTTTGGGGATAAATTGTATCCATTGCTATCACACTATTATTAAGTAGATCAATAGCATTCAAAATTAATAAACCAACCAATCCAACAAACAAATAAAAATAAAGCACCTTTACAATTTTGAAAAAATGCTTCAGCACTTTGTCAATTATACTTTCCATTCAAAAATTTAATATTAAAAGTCCTATTAAAACATAAAAGTTAAAAAAAGTTTGTCAAAATTAAATTCAAATGCACTTAAGGCCGGTTAAATTATTTCTGCGTGTTCTGCATCATCCAGTAAAATCACATCATCCAACAACTCTTTTCTATTGCAAAAATATGTCATATAAAATATAATATAAAATTTTTTGATGTAATTTAATTTCTTTCTTTAAAAAAACAATTTATCTAACTCTAGGATTAGTAATCGACAAAGAAACAGCTAATCAGCAAACAAGCAAACCACATTGATTACTATCATCTTAACGAAAACACTTAGCGCTAAAGTTGTGCGTGACATTAGTTTAAAATAAAATCACATTGGAAACATAGTTATTGAAAATAATTCGTTAAGTTATTCATTACGATTTTTATCTTACCCAATAATTATTTCCTATCTTAATAATTCATCGACAATTAAAAATGTTATTCAAAGTACAGTAAGTCGACTTTTAAAGTTTACTGTAATTTCATTCAGAAGGTTCAACAATTTTCGAATTTCATTAAATGAAACTGAGACATTGCTAAAATCTTAATTAATTAAAAAATTAATTCATTTTATAGTAAAAAGTTAAAAATACCTGTTACAGTATAATAATTTCAATCTTTCAAAATTGAAGCAAAAAGTTATACAAAGCTAGGCATCATTAGAAATATTTAAATGAATTATTTCCTCAGTATGACTTTACATTACTGATGGATGTTATCAGCAATAATAAAACTTGACGCAAAATGAAAATTTTGTGTATTTCATCAAAATTAAGACTTTTGTTGAAATTTGTTCACTCGCATTGCCAATCAATTGTCAAAATTTGTCACTCAAAGGTGAACTGTGTCGCTGTCAATTCATAACATACACACCACACATATATATACGGATGTAATATCATAACACATATAAAGCAACAGAACATCTGTTAACGAAAAAACTCGATCGGCTGAGCGCTAGTGGACTGCATTATCATTCACGCGGGAGTATTATTATTATTATTATTATTATTATTATTATTATTATTATTATTATTATTATTATTATTATTATTATTATTATTATATATTATTATTCACTTATTGTTCAATCGTTTATTTCAAATTTTTTATAAAACACATCATTCTAAATAATCCGCTCATATGTGAACTTTTATAAAATATTGTGAAAAGGCAAAAAAAATTCCACATAAGATATCAATGACCATGGATATCATTTTTTACGACAATCTGGACAATACCAGTCACCCTTCGGAGCTTCGGTTACTCCAACACATTCGTAATGAAACCACTCGTATTTGCACTGATAAAAAAATAAATTATGACATTGTTGAATAATATCAAAGTAAAAATTCTTAATAAAAAAAATATATATACTGTTAAACTGTCACAGGCAACCATCGACCCAAAAGAAGGTTGATTACAGTAACAATAGATGGACTGATCATCGATGTCACCTGCTTCTGCATTAGCATCCGCTTGGGCGACAACTTCCGTGTTCACGGCCGAAGCTTTTTTAGATGCTTTGCTTCGACCGTGAGAACCGTGGTGATGATGATCGCGTGTAGTGGAAGTTGCGGCTGCTTCAACGTCAAGTAGTGCAGTTACCCGGCTGCTCACTCTGGAACAGGAAAAGCAAAACAATTATTCACCATTAAAATAAATATTGAATCCACAAATAGACAACATACTTTCTTAATCGACCGTGGCGTGATTCATTCTTGGTTGTGACCAAGGGTTGTGGTGTTGGTTTTACTTCTGGTAATTCGACATCACTTCGTTGCTCAGTTTTAACAACCATATTTTCCAAAACAGTCGGTGCATCTGAATTCGCCTGTCTTGTTGTCTGCAATTATTGAAGAAAAAAAAATAAAATTTCAATAATAACATATTGCATTGTATTGTTATAAGGTACTGTGAAACTTTTCAACTGTACCAACTGTGAAGATGACTGCAGTTGATTGTCACTTTCCGAATTTCCAGACTTTTTCGAAACTGTCGTTGTTGCATCCCCACCATTTTGAGTTGAAGCAGGTTGAATTCCTCCAGCTATTTTCGGCGCGTGAACGCGTTTACGACGTCGGCCATTCCTTCCGGCCACATGAACCCTTTCCAGGGTTGCATTCTGTCGTTCCATCTCTTGTTTCACTCCTAACGATAGCAAAAATAATGCAAAAACCTTAAAATTAAAATTAAAAATGAAAACAAATGCACTTCTTTCAATGCGATCCGCGCGGCCAGCATTTTCTTCGTCAAGAGCAGCACGTAAACGATTGTATTCCTGGTCAACTACCAACTTATATCGTTCAAGCAAATCCTCAACTGACTGCATTACTGCCACCTTTTCCTTGGCCAGATCTTCTTCCTCTTTGTAGTACTGAAATTTTATCAATCATTTTTATTTACAAAATCCGTGCAATAAAGTATTTGCAAAACACAAGTAAACACCAATTACAGTAGAAAAGATCAACATTCACATACTTGCTTTATTCTCACAAAATGACAACCTCTTTCTTCATCTGTCATGTTGTGGGCAGCTTCAAAAAATGCTTCTGAAACACGATCATTCCGTTCCAGGACACCTGAGAAGTGAAATACTGTTAAACATTTAATCATACACAAAAAATACTGAAATCAGTTTCTATTTCAATAATTTACCAACTACATAATGAATGTTCAAAAACTGCTGTGATTATTAATAAGATACAACTTAAGTACACTTTGCACGATGAAATACAACACAACAGTGATGCCAAATAATTTTTAAGCATCACATTTTTCATCAAATTTACAGACATTACTTTATAAACCAAAACACTGGCCGAATAAATAAAATAAAAGTAAAATCATACGGAAAACAATAAAAAACATTATTTATCAACGTAATTGTGCCTATTATTGATTTAATTTATTTAATGTAAATGCACTGAAACAACAATAAAAGTTGTTAATATAAATCGGCAGTGCACATGCTACACTCATTAGCATATAAATTACAAATAAAAAATTAACTTCTTACTCTGCAACTGAATTTCCAACTCGTGAGACTTTGTTAATAAATCACGAAGTTCTCCAGGCATTGGAGACACTGCTATAAATAAATAAATATATATATATATAAATATAGCTGTATATATATAGACGTTAGAAATGAACATTGAAATCTACATTACCTTCCAGCACATCATACCAGTGTTCCATTTGCAGGCTAAAAATAAAATATTTCACAAAATTCTTTTATATAAATAACTGTAAATATTAAATGGAAAAAAATTTATAATAGATTAAAAAATAATTCATATATTTTTTATTAACATAGAAACAATAACATTAACATCAAAACAATTGATTAGAATATAACATTTAAATTTCATATACAATAAAAATGATAAATATTGAAAAACTTAACGCTCGAAAAAATGTATGATTCTTTTAAAAATTATATTAATACATCTCAAATTAAAATTCCGAAAAAATTTAACGCTCTTAAATACTTCAAACAGTTACAAACTAAAAGGAGAACAAAATATTACCTTTTACTATAACAAACAAAATTTAGATTATTATTTATCAATCATTTAGATTATTATAATCATTTCGTTGATTATTAAAAAACTGATAAATATAAAGCATGAAAAACACTTATTTAAATGAAAATAATACGAAATTATGATGTTACTCAAAAATTTATAGGTGATAGTTTACTGTAAAATATTAGTAAAAATCAAGATGAAATTGTTAAAGCGTCAGACGTATTGCATTGAAATTTATATTCATATGATTCGTAAATTTCCGTAAATAATGGTAATTTTTTAAAATCTGCAAAAACATGCAAACTATATAAGCATTTAAATTGCAAATCATGACAAACGACTGAATTACAAAATAATGACAAGCAGGTAACTCGTGTCATATTACGGTACTAGCTATTCCATTGCTTCAATCACCTTATTTACAAACAATGAAATGTCATTTGCTAGAATTTTATCAAAACAGCATTTTATAAAATTAAATTTATATTTTCTAAATCAAAGCAGTTTTATTATTATGATGACATTTTACGTAATATTTGGTTTTTCTTTTCAAATTTTTAAATAAAATATTTCAATATGAGAAGTGAATTAGATAGAGGGGAGTGAAGTAGACAGCCCAGTAATAATAATCAAGGGACATTTTTATAAAAAGATCGATAATGCCGTCGTTTTGCATGACGGCTGCTCTACTTGCCAACTGTTCAAGCAACAATTCTACTCGAAGAAAACATAGCCACATACATTTTAATGCACCTCCAAAAAGAACAGTTTGCAATCAATGGGATTATAATTTCAAATGAAAAATTAGGTTACGTATTAAATTTTTGTGGGTTTAAAAATTCCTTTTCAGTGATTTATTTAAATGTTTCTAAACCGTCTCTTTTCAAATACTTCAAATTCATAAATGCGTTAAAGTTTACTATCAGTTGCGACTTTTTATGCAAACGCTTATGAATGAATGAATAAATTACACTTTTTTAAAATAAACATACCTTTTCAAAAGAGATGACATTTTTCTTATTATCTATATCAGTCGTGCGCCACCTATTTCAACAAACTAGCCAGCCATTTTTACGGTAAAATAAGCTGAACCAAAGTTTCAGTATTACAGATTGTGGTGATGATTTGATTAAATTTCCACTACAAGTAAATAGATACGCCGAAAGAGTTATGTAAACGTAAATGCCAAAAAAATGAACAATAGTTTGATCGACGGCGAATAAAAAAATATGTTACAACGTGTCTGCTGGCATACTAGCAAAAATGCAATTCACGGTATGTGTTCAAATGATTATGAGAAATAAATTTGAATGAAATATATAATCTTTTTGACGTATTGAATTTTAGATTCTCATCATTGCTTTGTCTGTGCTGTGCTATGGAAATGCACTACCATCCAGACCCTACTGGGATCATACAGCCAAACCACCGGTTAAAAGCACTCCAAATGTTATTTGTGATGCTTGTGCTGAACACGATTATAACTGCTTAGTAATTTGCAAAGAAAATGCACTAAAAATCAAAGGCCAAGACCAACATTCACCAAGTGTAACTATCACAATTAAAAACTAAATAAAAAGTTTTTAAACTGTTGTTTTGTAGGATAAGCCAAGCACCGAAATCGATCAAAGTACTGCTCATAGCTGTAACTGCAATTCTGGCAATGTCTGAAGCTGAAGAATTGTGAAGAAAACAATTACAACTATCATAATGTGATGATAAATTTGCAAGTAGCGCTTTGAAATTATTTATTTATTTATTTATTTACTAAAGAATTATACCGTAGAAACTAAATATTTTTTAAAGTTTGATGCAAGTGATTGAATATTTCGATTGAATACAGTGAATTGATTAAAATAATTGAATAAAATTTATGATCAAACTGTTGCTGTTTGCCGGCAAGTTTGTGATGCTCCTTACCTGGTTGGTAATGGTTGAATTTTTCATAAATGCATAAATCAGTTGTTCTTAAGAATACCTTTCAATTAGGTGCAAAAGTGTTTGTTTTTCAAAGTTATCGACTAGAATAATGGGAGTGAAAACCTGGAAAGTGATTTTCCCTTTTAAAATGCAGTGAAATTCAGGCAAGCTATGCAGAAACGTTACTAGCATAGTTGTACAAGAAGCACAAACCATGCAACAAGTTTCAAGAACCCACACGCATGCAATTAATTGCAGCTTATCTGTTGATTTCAACGCGTGTAAAACACAACATTAATTCTGACAAATGAATAATTAATTTTTGTATATATTAATTACTGCACTTTTTAGAATAGACATTAGCAGCTTAGTATTAGAACAAGAGGAAGAAAAGAAGTGCAAAACATTCAAAATTTATCTCACAAAAATAAAATTTTTTACAAAAGTGCAATTTTTCACAAAATTCATGTAAAAGTGGTTAATTTTTATTTCCACACGTCGGAAGAGATTATTATCACAGTGTAATGATTGGCATTAAGCAAGAATGTTAGTCTGTGGTTGAGTTAAACAAAAAAAAATATGCGTACAACGCAATCAGGTGAAAAGGAAAAATGAATAAAGTATAGAATAAATAGAATGGAAGTAGAAAAAACGAATGAAGAAAAAAAAAGATGCTGATGTTCGAATCGATGAAAAAAACATACAATAAAGAAAAAACAAGAAAAAAACAGAAGGGCGGTCTTTGCAACCCGCTATGATCATCAATAATAATAATAATAATAAAGCTATTCAAGCTATTTATAAAATATTTCAAAAAATGAAAAACAAAAAAAGGCACTGATACGTTTCTAAGATTCATATATGATCAGCTCTGAAAATAATAATTTCAGGAGCATTAAAATGGAAGAAAAAAACAATTTGACATTCAAAGCGACAAAGGCACTCTGAATTTTTTGAATCGCTCATCTCAATGAGCAGGATGTTTTCAAGATCAGCAACAAAAACTGCGTCAAAGGCGTGGTCTGTCCATGTGCATGGTCGATAAGAATATTTTTCAGAAAAAAAAGAAAAAAACGAAATCACATGCACTGCTTTTTTTGAATTTCCTATGCAGCAGTGCGTCGGTTTTGGAGGAAAAAAGAAAAAAAACAAAATAAAAACTAGTGAAACGTGAAAAAAAGAATCAAAGCATGACCAACGCTTTGCTGTTGGAAGAAGCAGTGGATGATGATGTTGGGGCTGTTGTTGTTGTGGTGGTGGTGATGGTGGTGGTCAAGTCATGCAAGCTGGACGAATTCAGCAAATACGAAGAAGCTGCAGCAAAAGCCGACGTGTCGACTTCACGATGGGTCAACGGCGTCACACCTGTGGGCACACTCAACGGGTCGAATGTGAAAAACTTCGAAGGGGTCTGTTCCATGGGCAGAATCGGCGTCGACGAGAGCAACAATTCCGACTTGAAGCTGTCGTCGGCTTTGGATATTGTGACAACGTTCAAAGTGTTCGGTCTGGGCAAGAAAATTTTCCGCCCCGTCAGGGAAGTGTTACCGTTCGCCGGTGAATCAGCCGCTCTGGGACAGTTCTGCGTTGCGGAAGGCAAATTTGAATCATCCGAACTGAACGAATCCAATGCGTCACGATCGTCACCGGATGAAAATGTGCCGGGCAGTGGCGTGCACCGGCATACTGGCAAGTGTTCATCTAAAAGCAGCTCCAATTCCATTTTCCTCTCCTCCAACCGTTCTGACTCTTCTTTCAATCGTCGCTGCTCCATCAACAACTGCTCCACTTCCTTAAAAATGAAATAAACAGCATATTTAATACAACAAATACAAACGGAAAAAAAAGATTCTCTTTGGTCAACGTTATATATATATATATATATATGCATATTTTGTATGACCATTTCCAGCTTGTTCAAATGGTCCAACCGTCGACGTCGACATCGCGCTGCCGCTTCCTTGTTCCGCAGTCGCCGCAAACGACGCTTCTCTTCCTCCTCTGGAGTCAAAATCAACGTCTCCTCTTTGGGACGACGACCACCGGCACGCTTTTTGGGCGGTGCCTCGATAGCGTAGGACGCGTCCGCATCGCACGAATCGTACGATGTTTCACCGTACGCACCCTGGGAAAGAAAAGATAATAATAATTCTTGAAGAACACTGAAGTAACAAAACGGAAAAACAAGGACTCAAACAACTGCATACGGAAGGCAACATGGACATAGTTTGTTGTCGTTGCTGCTGCTGATGCAATTCACCGGCTGAACTTGGCCCGTAGTGAAAACCACCACCACTACCACCACCACCAACGCAATAATTTGACTGATCAGAAATCTGAATATAAAAGATGATATTATATGATGAAATGAAAGATGATAACTAATAAATGACAAACAAACAGAGGCATGAAAAGAAAAAAATTCACATCGCACATGTTACTACTACATCAAGATGTTTTTCTCTCTTTCCAACCAACGTCAACTACAATAGAATAGAACACTTACGCTGACCGCAGATGAAGACGACGGCGACTGAACATAGCAGCCTGTGTGCAGTTGAACTGAACGATGCTGATGATTGGGGTGAAATGATTCCGCCGCTTTGGCGATAACTGGCGTTTGGTATCCAGCAGCAGAATGCCAACCTTGAAGTACGTGCGGATGTATAGTACCGTCGGTACACGAAGAATTTTGCTCAACACCTACATTCGTCGTCTGGCCGGCAAATAATAAATCAGAAGACAAAGACGATGGCCAGTACATTCTCAACTTGTCCAAGTATACTATTATGGCAGGCTTGTGATTTCAAACAGTCGGACAGTCAGAGGGGGAAATGTAATTCTTTTTACAATTTGATTGTTCGACCAAGCAAGCACAGAGTCCCACTGTCAAAAATATACCAAACACAGAAAAGCTAGCGGCCGAATGGTCAACATCAACTGCTATTGGACAATTCGATTGGCTGATCAACAATTGGTCGTTGAAAATGTTCAAACAACGCGTCGACCAATTTGATCGATATTTAAAAAATGGACAAATTAAATAAACAAAATATTGTAAAATGAAATAAAAAAGCAGACCCAAGCCGGATTGAAATGGTGAAAGAAAACAATTCCCCTCGTGAATACTGTTCATCATCCAAATTGATCAGATTGACGAGCATCGATGAAGTGATGTGAAAAATTGAAATATAAAAATAGCATAAATAACAAGCGCATCGCGAGTCGCTTTTGTGCACCGTTAATCTCTGATTTTCAATTATAAGAAGACTAACAAAAAGGTCAATACAAACAAACGGAAAAAGTAAGAAAACGAAGTAGAAGCAGCAGAAGAAGTAGAAGAAGCGACGGCGGTATAACAAACAAAATCATCACCACCAGTATTGTCTGATCAGCCGTATACAGAACACACAGGTCGGGTCGTTCCCAGCAAATTGCGTACAACAAATGACGACTATTAAAGTCAAACTTTTGTTGACATTAAAATTCGAGCAAATAGCTTAAGGCCGTTGGTCGGTGTTTGTTCGTAGGTGCGACAAATACTAGCCGGCTAGCAAAGGCATGTCAACAACACAAACACAGTCAACGCCCCCAGCTCGTCGACCGATCATCTCTCTCAGATCTCAGGGCTGTATAATAATAATAATAATATTTCCAATCGTAAAAACGCTTTTCCCCCATAAAATTACAACTCTCCCCCACTGTCGTTTAATCAGACAAAAGAAAAATAAGCAACTCATCTCCATCTATTTCTACAATCTCTGCTTTGGAACACGGACGTCTGTTGGTAAGAATCCTGACCGCCTGCCACTACCATGCACACGTCCAACAAGGAGACAATGCAAAAAAGTTGGCATTCATTTTTTCACATTCCTTGTAGACAGCATTTTCACCAACACAAACAAAGCGTGCACGCAAGACAAAGTAATTCAAACGGGAAACAAAAGCCAATTTTCACAATACAATAACACACGGTTGTTGTTCTTTTTATTTTTTTTCTTTTGCTTATCATATTCTGCAAAATCAAACCGTTCCATTGTTTACGTCAATGAAAATTTGCTTACTGTTTCTCTAGATAATTGCAATGTTTATTTCACAGCAGCAACAACAACACAACACAACCATCATAAAACAACAATAGCAGCAGCAGTCATTGTTGTTTTTAGCTCGGCTGCTATTTCAAGAAAGCTTTATTTTCGCTTGAATGAAAAAGCAAAGCGTGAGATAATATCAAAATTGAAAAAGCATGACAATATCGAAACTTAAATGCAAATCAAACATCACTGCTTTAGACCACTTTCTATTGTTTGAAGAAAATTTATACTCAGCAGACAACACCAAGCAAATCTTTTCGCCCAATCAACCCACATTGCTGCAAGCAGCCAACAACAACATTTCGAACATGTGTAAAATATTTTCACTGCACTTTTTGCTTTGTCAAACATTGCTCTTGTGTTACTTTTTTGTTGCTTTCAATTTGATACTGTGCTTGAGAAAATTCAAATTTCATTTACAACTCTATTTCAGAAGAACATTCAGTTGGAAAACAACAAAAAAAGGCAAAATGCCCCAACCGAAAACTGAATCAGAAAAATGAGAAGAATAATATGCGCTTTTCACGCTGAAAAAGTAAAACGGAAAACGGAAAAAAACCTCTGTTTACACCTCATGTATACAACATCAATAATTAAAGATTATTAATTAATAATTTCTACAATCCTTACGTTTCTTTTTGCGACAATGCGATATAATGATGATTGATATTTTCTCAAAATAGAGCGCTAAAACTTTCGCCTTTTCAACACAACAATTACAAAGGTGCATTCAGAGCAATCGAAAAGTTAGACATAGAAAAAAACCATCAAATTCATACAATACAAAATAATCTATACAATTATAAGCAATAAAACTCAACTTTATATGAACAAATGAAGAAAAAAACAAATAGGAACAGGCTTTTTCCCTATTTAATAATAAAATAAGAAACTAATTTAGCATTTAACTAACATTAGATATTGCAACAAAAAAAGAAATACCTCAAATGTTCCAACTACTCTGGAAAAAGTTACAGAAAAAATGAAAACAGCTTTATACCTACATAATATGAATCTGGTCATAACAAATATCTGTCAACGCTTGCAAATTAACAAGTACTTGCAATAAAGAAAATGACAATGGCCATTTCATACGAAACTAAATGTAAGAACTTTCTTCTTAAACTGAAAAGCTTCTTTTGACTTTTTTTCTGAATAATTGACCAAATCTAAACTAAATAATAAACAATTTCAGTTCAAAATTCATCACCGAATAATAATTTTTATATTCGATTGCAAAAATTGTTTGCCATCAATTTAACATTCCCAACCGAATGCTCGAGAACTGATTTCTAAAGTTTTCTTTTCCAGGACAAACAATTAAAATTTCCATAAACTGCTGAAGTACAAGCCATAAAACACGCAAGACTGTTCAATAGAACGTTAAACATCAACTGCTATAACTGTTCGCTCTTTCAAATTAATGCAGTAAAACTACTTTAAACATAGCTTCCGCATACGTTGAAGCAACAATTTATTCAATCGCATTCAAACTACCTGCATTTAGTTGACAATTTTTAAAATCACTTTTTTTACTTTCAGAGAATTGCATAATTTATCTCGTAATAAAACTAATATCGCAATTTCAATTGCAAAACAAATCTCACAAATTTGACATTTTCAAACATTTACTATGTTTATGCAATTTTTTAATCAATAATAATCGAAAAAATAACTTAAATAAAAATTAAAATAACCCAAATAATGAAGCTGGATACCAATATTTGTGAAAATTAAAAACTGCAAGAAAACAAAGATTTTAAATTAAATTTTCTTCAAAAAAACCGAAACACAGAATTACTAGATTCAGTGGAAGAGCAAAGTTATGTAATCACATCACTTTAAGGCATAAAAATTAACTAAATGTATACTGATAAAGCGAGAAAAATGTGCTGCAAGCAATTAACCGCGATCAACATGCATACACATCACGTTTGGATCTTTTGGAATTGTTTCTTCCATTCATTCAAATCAAAATCTGATATCTAGTAAAATTTTAAAATTTTCTGCTGCAAATACAAAATTCTCGCCCCTGACTGCTGTATGCAAACATACACACTTATAATACGGAAAATAAAACAAGCAAATAACTTCCCACATTTCTCAGTTAAAAGTAAAGTAACTCAAATGATTTTCAGCTGATTCGCCTGTATTAAATAATATTCACAAATTCACTAGTCTGCTTTATGCCATTTATAAAAATGTACAAAAATGAATATCCCTGCCTTTGTTATCAATATAAACCTGAAAATCATAAGAATTTGAAGAAACCAAGTACTATCCTACTGTAATTTGGGCAACCAACAGTATCAAAAGACAAAAAAGCATCTTGTTGTAAAAATTGGTGCGTGACCTAGAAGAACTCTTTTTTTGTACAGAATATTGGGTTAAAACTGAAAAATTCAATTTTAACATTCCTTTTCTTCGTGCAAAATTTCAACGACATTTCCATCAGCCAAATACAACAACGAACCAGTTTACAAATTAGCCAAATCGAAAAGTCGATCTTTTTCATTTTTTAAGCATTCAATCGATCACACATACTCATCATTCAACTCTGACCGTGCCGTGCAATGAGAATGCACCGCGACGGCTAGCGTTTCAAAAGTTGTCTTAGCACAGACATAACTGTGCAAACAATTCGAGAAATCGAAATGCATCTGCTGTTGTAAAGCAGCACAGTGCTTTAATAAACTGTCCAACTTTTCAATCAGAGATCAACTATACTTCAACAATGAAAATCAATGAATTTAAAACAGGAAGGCTCAGAAATTAATTTCATCACAAAATGTTGACTTTCGATTATCTGAACAAATTAATAATGTTTGAAAATTTAGTCTATCAGGGCTGTTCTGACTGTGCTCAACTGATAATATACGACAAAAAAAATGCTGTTTCCAAACTTCACTAAACTGCTATCGCCGCAGAAAAGAACAAATTTATATCCAAAAGACATTTCAACAATCAAGAAATGAAACTTACGACTGAAATTAAGCTAAATTTTTAAAGACGACAATTCTATACTATACATACATACTGTATATATATAATACGGTATGGCTTTAGTGAAAATTACACGCTTCACACAAGAATCGCACATCAACAAACAAATGTGAACAAAATAAATACAAAGCACTATATACATAATTTAAGTTTTCATTTTAATGCCTCCTCTGTTCGTCATTGAATGATAAGTTTATATTTCACAGAAAAAAGCAATAATAAAAAAACTTGCTTACTGCTAAAAATCTACTGGTCAGCAAAAGGGAGAGTGCAGTTTGCTTCTTCTTCTTCTTCTTCTTCGTCTTCTGAACTTGAAAAATCATCAAATCGTCTCAAGGCACAACGTGCTCATCTTCATAGTTTTATCAACTTCGCAATAAATGCTTCAGTGTGAATCACCAATGTCACCCGACTACGTGTATACACCAATGACTCACAAAACTACGTCATTTTCAAACCGGAAAAATTTATTTCCACATACTGTAACAAAGACTGATTATCAAGACTTTTTCACATTTATATTCAACAATCGCCATTGAATGAAAAATAACCGAAAATGTATTTTGCGAGTAATTTTAAAATTTTCATCACATTATTTTTTCATGCAAAATTAATTATTCAGCAATCACAAACAAACTAGTCAACTGTTTGCAGCGCATTCTGCTTTTTCTAAAAATAAAAACTCCACTCTACAATTGCTCCAAACAGATCAGATGAAATTATTTCAGTGAAAAAAGAAAAACATTATTTAACATGGATTTTTGTCAAAAGAAAATTGAAATATTTACTGTAAACCAATTTTTTACATTCAAATTTTACTGTACATTGTAAAACAGCAATCAACAATCAAAACGAACGCTGTCAGTTATCAATCAATCAACGTATCAGATAGCTTTTCATTCATTATTTGCAGGAAAAGTTCAAAGCTTATGTTAAAATTTTTTCAAATGTCAAAAATTTGAAAAGCACGTCAAAACAAACCCACGTCACTGGAAAATAAATATTTTCCCGTCTGGTTTTAAATAGCTCTTTGCAGCTTTTGTCACCATGACAATTCATTATTGTAAACAACGTTTTAAACAGTTCAAAAGTTTCTTCAAAGCTTTCAATATTTGCATGCTAAACTGTTTGTTCAATAAAATGATCAATATAAATAGTTAGGAGCAGAAATGAATTGTTTATAAAATTAGCATAATTTCAAATCAGTGAAAAGAAGAAAAGAAAAACTTACAAATTATCTGAAAGAAACGATGTGCTATTTTTTCAAGCTCCAATGAAAAGTGAGTGTCAAAAAGAACAAATTAGCAAAGTTCAAATGTGAATTTTTCCCTCGTCCATGATTCACCGATTGCACAACGATTCTCTTCAACAAACAACGCCCGTCCGGAACCGTCAATGAGAATGATCGAATGTGTTCTGCATAAATAAATAAAGTCAGTATAATTTATCGTTATTGTTAACAATATGCAAACCTAGTTCCGTATTCTTGATGCGGCAATAAATCGTAAAAACATCGACTTAGCCGTTTTTGCATTGCCGTCTCATAATGTGCACCTTGACTCTGCAACTGATCATCAGGGAAATTCCTTCAAAAATACTCCATGTTCCACATATATATATATATATATACATTAACAACTGTTTTCAATGAAAGTATTTTTAAAAAAATTTATTCTTATTATTACTCTTTTGTATCTTTCAAAAGATTTAACAAATCTGCTAAAACAGGCTCAGGATCTTGCGTAGATGAATGAGATTTCAATACGATATTTTCAAATCGTTTCAGACCACGCTTCACTTTCAAAAATGGTAAATCAGGAACACTGTTGCCAAAACCGTACACACCTCAAACAACGTTGCTTTCATTTCATTATTCAACTTCACAGATGGTCTATATATATACCGGTAAAAAAGGATTCTATTCCTCGATTTGACTGATTTGAATATGTAAACAAATTCCACTGAAATCGACTGTTTAGCAAACGCCTAAAAACAATTCTTTTTTTAAATTTCATTAAAGAATTAAAAAAAAATCAACTCACCTCTCCAGCAAAAGCAACACAAAACCACTATACTTCTGAGCATGGGGAACAATCATTTCTTGCAAATAGCAAAGTGGATCACAAGTACATTGTAAATATTCTTTCACCAAATTTCCTGTGTAAGGAAAGAAAAAAAAGAATAACAATCATACAGAAATATTCAATTGGAAAATACCTCGACTAAATTCCGCTTTTGTTGAACAGATCGGTTCCATGATATTCAAAAGAACCCCAATCCGACCTCGTCGACTAATACCTAGCCATGTTCCGTTCGTTCCTCCCTTCAAATCTGTACCTGAAAAAAACATAAAATATGATTTCACGTCAAAATATCTTCCATATACTGCAGAGAATGTGCCCATCCCAGTGTGCTTTTCTTGTTGGTCTGTTGAAATCTTCGTCGCGATTATTAATCAATACCAATTGCCATTCATCAGGCGCTGCATTGGCTTTCAACATCACAAATGTTAAACACATTCTAATACACGTACATCCATATTGTATGCAAAGAAAAGCATAATGAATTACAATATAATAAGTTTCAGAAGAAACTGTGCCAACATGGCTAGCCATCAATGTATTCAATATCAACAAAAAAAACAACGCTCATAAATTACACAAAGTTTACTAGAAATCCAATGATACTGCAATCAAATATAACAGATTACACCATGGTTAAATTGAAATATAAACGTAATACATTTTGTGGAAATTTATTTTTTTCTTCCACCACGCTCTTTCAATTGCAATTGAACTGTAGAACCATCGAGCATGTTGTAATATGCAAGCGTATTGGCATCTTTTATAAATATATTCTACAAGAATAAAAATACACGTGAATGACATTAAATAATTTGATTAATCAAAAACAAAGAAACAAAAAAAACAAACAAACTCACTTCAAAGGAGAGTTTTTGCTTACTAGCCGGCATTGAAGTGGTTTCTTGAATTTTTCCTTTAATCGCGGAAACCTGACAAAAATCATATTTTTCAAAAATAAAACAATTATAAGAAAGAAAAACTAACTGGATCAGTCAAATTCAACGAATAGGATACGGATTGTCCATTCAAATTCCACTCTGGTTTCTCTGCAGATAAAGGAAACACGACAGTAATATTGACTGGTCCAAGATCGCCGTACTTGTTCAGCCATTCTTCTTCCGGCTTCAACTGTTCTTCAAATGTTTTGGTACGTTTTACCGGTGGTTCTGGTTCCGGTGGATAAGCAGCAGGAGTAGCAATTGCTGGTGGCGGAGGTGGCGGCGGCGGGGGTGGAGGCGGCGCTGCACCATATCCACCGACAGCGGTCGCATGCTGATACATTGCACTTCCGCCAATAGGTGCTGAACAGAAATAGACAAGCAAACCGATGAACAGAATTCAAAAGAAATCAAAATGCGCAACCAGACCTGCTACTCTTGGGTTCTGTTGAAGAAGGTACAATGGGTTCGGCGCCGCAACCACTGGCACCATCGGTGGCAGCAGTGAAGGTGCGACGGATGTGGGCGGAGCAGAAATCACTGCTATATTGGTCGGTTCAGTTGGACGACGTGCGCCGGTAGTCTCATCCACTGCGGTCACTTTGGGGCCGATCCGCTCTTTGCTGGAATCTGGTAACAGACCTTGCGCCCTGTGAATCTGCGCAATTTGCTCTTCAACGTTCACCTTCGCCTGAGCCGCTTTCGACGTGGTCTCAACGCTCGCCTGATGACCATCCCAAATTGTTTTGGGATCAACTTTGCGAATATCTTCTTCTCCCAACTATACAAATAACATTCAATTAGCAAAACTGAAAGCAATTTAACAACTGCCATGCCATTCCAGCAGAATAAAACACGCGTAGTGATTAATTTTTGTATAATATACATACATAGTAAGTATGTAGAAGAGCACTCACCTTTTTACCAATCATTGTTTGTTCGGCTCCTTTAGAACCGACTCCAAAAATGTCAGACCTCCGTTCGGCAAAAGCTTTGATATTAGCACTGATATCTGAACCCAAAGCGAAGACCAATTCTTCTTCTTGACGTTCTTGCAATTCGCGCTCCTTTTGAACAAAATACTGCTGGTCGACAGTGTTGAATTTCAAATGTTCAGTCAACTTGTCAGCCTGGATTTTCTCCCCGGTCAGGGGCGATATAACCCATTTCTGTTCCGATTGGACCTTCTCCAACAGTCGGCTGCGTGGGTTGTAATCCTTGCGAACGGTCACGTTTTCTGGCCTGGGCGGTGCCGGCTGCGGTTGGGTAACTTCGTGAACCGCTTTCGGCTTCGGCACTTGCTGATGCAAGGCGCCCATGCCTTCTTCGTTCGAAAATGCAATTGCACCTTGGTCACCGCCAGGGAACGGCTGATTTTCCACACCTTCACCAGCAAACTGCTGACCAGGAACCTCCTCGTCTGAGTCGACTTCCATTTCGATCGACTGAGCCGATACTTTGTTAGCCTCCATTCGCTGCTGGGCCAAGATCCGGGCACCGACGTCTTTCGGAGTGCAAGGAGGCGGCAGGCCTACCGTCTCCTGGGGCTGAAAATCCACCGTCTGCACGACAACAAAATCATGCCAGTCGATCATCGAATAAGCCAATCTTTCCCTCTCCGCTTCGGCGTCTTCTCGTTCTTTGATTCGACGCTGGTATTGTTCCCAGTCGACCCGCTGTTTCACTAAATCCAAAACTGGCCTCATGCCTCGACATTCATTTTCAAGCTTTTGTACAATATCTTTCGGTGGCAAAATAATCTTCGTGTACTGTTCCACCAAACGAGTAAAATAAGCAAAATTCGAATGCTGTGGTTTCAAAAAATCAAACTGGAAATTTCTCGATTCGCGCGTCATTAGCTGAGTCAAAAAATGACGACCATTTTTAGCAACAAACAACGCCGTCAACTTGATCAAGTCTCTAAATAAATTGATTAAAATGAAAAAAACTCTTTTTTCTCCTGAACCACCATTTGAAAATCAAAACTAATCTAATATTTAATTACATTTACATCAAACGCAACAAACATATTATTCACAAACATGATTAACACCCTGAAATTATAGTTCACATATTAAAACACCACTATACAATAATTCGACTAGACGCTACTTAAAGAAAAATTCTTCAAAGATGAAAAAAATTTTCAATTATAAAATTTATTTTGAATGCACAACTTTTTTCAAACATTTAAATGAATAACTATTCAAACTTGGCATACTGTAGTGACCTTACATTTTTTACAAACAATTATTAAAATACAAATCTGCTTCAACATTATAATATTACCGTAAATGATATAAAAATAAAGACGATAATAGTAAAAAAGCTTTCCTAAACTCTACTAAACTATTTTTATTACCAGACTACTTACATATAACTATTGGATGAACTGCTATAATACTCTAACTAATGCACAATATTAAGCACTTTAATGAAAAAGATCAAATCCACTTACAAATCTAAAGCATTAATCGTCGTCGGATCGGCGATAAATTCAAATTCTGGAGGCGGATCACGAGGAATCCAATCTACCAACTTGATCGCTTCTTGAAGTTTACTTTGTGTCGTAGGACCAGCCTGTGGCTTTGTCGTTTGCATTTCAGTGCATTTGCCATCAGCAATATCGCGGATTTTCTGCTGATAATAGGCATGATAAGGATCTCCAGGATTCAAAAAATTGAATTTAGGATTGTTAATTTCGTGTTGTCGAATACGACTTTCAAATTCAAACCCATTTCTAGCGACAAAACTTGCAGTTTTATCCACAATATCTGTAATGCATGCTTATTATAAAATTGTTAAAAAGCACAAATAAATATAGAATGATCACTTCTAATTTCTGGAGGAGGATAAATTACACCAACAATCGGCTTGCCACTTTTAGATGTATCCAATTCATCTGGATTCTCCGTTGGAACAGCTCCATTGCTGGCAACTGGATTCACTGTATCTAAACCGCCTGTTACTTGAAGCATAACCAATCTAAACAAAATCCTGATTTATGGAAATTAAATTGTTGGTCTTCTTTTATCAGTAAATGGAAAGATACGTTAATAATAAAAGCGTTCCACCACATTTAACACTGCATTTGAAAATTCATAATAAAATTTAACTGTTCAGCAACTAATCTACAATGCACCTTCTAATTATAACCAATTAATATAGCACATTAACTTATTTGAAATATATCAAATCTTTAAATGAAAAAAATACCATTATAAACAACACTACAGAAAAAGACAAAAATTACAGTATCATAATGACAATCAAGTACAATTTATAAAAGTAACATACAGTAATACAAAATTGCAGCAGTGCTTAAGCAGCAGAAAAAGCATGCCAAAAGGGAAAAATATATTCCAAATAGCTTCAAGATGTAATAATAAGCAAAGTTTTGTCATATAAATTATGTTCATTTTTAAATCAATAATATTGCTTACTCATTATGAATATTTTGAAATATAATTGTTTGCTGCTTTGTGGATAATTTTTCAATTATAGCAGTTAATTTTTCATTTCAAACTTTTCCAAATAATTCATATACATCAGTACTGAATCAATATCATTGCAGATTAACAAACGTAAAACTACTCATGCAGCTAGCTACTATTAGCAGATAATTCTTCTTCGAAGCATTTCACTTTTTTATATTTTAATACACACATTACAAACATATATATATACCATTTAGCCGTCATTTAATTCTTCACTTAATCATCTGAAGAATTTATTTTTTTGAACATATATGCAAAGTAGAGGGTTACATTTTCCATACAACCTATGATGCGTGGGTTTGGTCTGCTTTCAGAATCACTCTTCCAATATAGTTGTCGAATATAATTTCAGAATTTTTTTCCTTTTGGGTGGGGCAGACTAATCGCAGCTAGATCTAAGTTGACAAAGTAGTCAAATGTAGTATTCGAAGATAAATAGTTGACAAATGAAAAATAATTGACGCGGAAGGTCGTCTTGCAGGAATCAGTGTTTTGGCTGGCTGATTTTCCGCTGCAGAAAAGGTGCCAATGCATCCGTCGTTTTGGTGGGCACCAAGCAGCATTTAAAACCAGTAGCCAAATTGAAGAAGATGCGGTTGCCGGCGGGCTGTTGTATAAAGTATTGATCATCGACACAGCCAATTGCACAGCCTGACCAACGACCAAACTTAACTATAAGCGTTTCATTTGTTCTTCCATCAACGCGTACAAATTCGATTCCAGATCACAGTCGACGGCGGATTTCTACAGCAAATTTGAAACCAGCTTTACAAAATTCAAAAGACCAGCCAATCACGGAAAACTGTGCCGAAGTGATCTGGCTAAATTTCTACGTACTGATAATCAAACAAAACGGCCATTTTACATTGTTTTTTTCCAACAACTTTTCTTTATCTAACTGAATCTGGCAGGTATCTCTTTTATATTCTTTCTTTACACATTTAGTATGTCTTCTGAAAAAAAACCAAAAATTAAATGTTAATTAAAATACAACAGATGTATGCAATTTTATGAACGGAAATGAATGAGCAATTTACACGAGTAGCTATTTTTTTCAATGATATACCTATCATAGTGTTTTAAAATTGAGATCCCAATTACACAGTATATAAAGTTGGCTTTCAGAACGTCGCATACTGACAAAGAAAGTCGATTTCATGCAGATTAACGTTCATAGGAAAATAGAAGATTATCACTGAAGCAACTTTCATTTCCTTTTTATTTATTTTATTAGTCAAAATGGAAAATTAAGATAAATAAATTTATCTTCAACTTGTGCATAACTTAGTTTAAAATTAGACAAAATGCTTTCAAAAAGATCAACAATGGTATGTTTGCTTTTTCAAGCTTGCCATAAAGTTTGCCGCTGTCCTTTTCTTCCTCGCTTCAGTCATTCTGAAGAAAACCTGTCTGAGTAAGCAAACGTTGACAAAGAATAAGCCGGAATAAAGTAGTTTATCTAAACTGTGAAATCTTCGACAAACTGAGGTGGTGAATAACGGGCCTCAGAAAAATGAAAACATACAACATGCATTCTGTTATTTTTAGTCAGACTGAAGCAGATCTAGAACATGGCTATTCTTCGGCGTTCGGAAGAAGTCAATTTTTTTCAAATCACATTCATTTCCATGTGCCTCATTGCTAACTGTGTTCAAAGTAAGTGAACACCACATGCTGACTGTATAATAAACACAGCATACGTAAACTGTACAATAACCCTTTTATAAAATGTGCTTACTAAAATTTTCCAAAATATAATATTGCTACACTGGCTTAAAATATGATGCCAACATGCAATAAAATGAAAAAAATCACTTGCTACAGAAAGTGACCGTAATTAATTTAAAAATAGTAGTTGTTCGCCATTAAATTTAATTTTTGTTTTTCCTAAGGAAATAATAACTAGCTCTGATTTCATCTCAGCATCTCTTTTCTCACTTTTTGTCTATAAAAATGAAAAAGTAGTCTATTTCGTAGTTTGCATCAGCAAATTAGAAGTATCATTTCATATTTGCATGCCTCTTTTGCATGTAGGGCAATAAAATATTCACGTCGGATATTCTTAATTTCAATTAAAATGCCCCATTTTTACAGAAATCCAGTATTTAAGAAATTTATTCCACTTAGATCAAAGTAAGATGAAAGCTATTTTCAAAGGAAATAAATTTCTTTGGGAATCAGAGCTTATCACTAATCTATATTATTTTTAGAAATCAGAAGTAAACCTTTTCATGACAACATTCAATATTAAAATATTCGACTCACAATTACATGTATTTGCTATTAATATATTACTAAACACTGCAACATAACTTTTTATGTTTATATTTTTTTATTATTCATTTATTAAATGTGTAATGCGCAGTCACTGATTCGTTTGCATTTTAAAGATAAGAGTAACTTGAGAAATGTATTTTACATTATTTATATTTAACAAATTACAATTATTTTAATATATTACAATATACATAATTAATCATTATTTTCATCACCAGCAATTATTGATCCATGCCACAACATCATGCTGCACAATGAAAAAATATATAACCTGTAACAGGGCATTTTTGTAGTTGAGTTACATTAAAATCAGTGGATTAAATTGCTGAAATACACATATACATATTTCAGCCTTTTAAACTTGAAATATTTTGCTTATAGGCTATGCTACGAAACGTCATGCATTCAGCCCAGTTCAAATACAGATGATACTAAAAGAACACAATCGTCTGCGAGCTATGGAACCAGCTGCAAATATGCAAGAACTGGTAAGTCTACTGAAATGTAAAAGAGAAATTTCGAAATTTCATCTTATCAAATTAACTAGAAATTTATAAATTAAAATAGATTGTGCACAATTAAAAATTTGCATACTGTCATGCCTATTACTTGTCTCAGCTAATTGAAAATAAAATACTTCAAAATCAGTTTCACTGTTTTTAGGTTTGGGATGAAAACCTTGCATTTATAGCTTTAGACTGGGCTAGTCGCTGCACAGCTGGACATCGCAGTTTGTGGCAACGGCGACGTATCAGCTCTTACCATGTTATTGGAGAAAATATATGGTGGAGCAATGAGTACAACATCAGAGCAGATCTTGGGTCTGTAATTCGAGATTTTTATAGAGAAAAATGGTACTATTCATATGAAAGTAATTCTTGTGCAACGAATAAAGTTTGTGGCCATTATCTTCAAGTAAAGTTTAAACTTCAAAATGTTATACAAATACACATTCTTAATGATGCAGGTTGTTTGGGGAGATACATGTGCTGTAGGATGCGCCGCAGCTTACTGCCCATTCATACACCAAGGTAGAGGAATACGCAGTGGAAATATGATCGTCTGCAATTATGGGCCCGGGTAATAATTACTTTCACTAATATGTCACTTTCTTTAAAACAAAATATTTTAACAGGATCGAGTAAATTTCTTAAGCCTCTTAATAATACTTTCTTAATACCTCTCTATGGAAAATAATCATTCAAATCTTTAACAAAAGAAATAAAAAATTTATAAAACTTTTCATTTTGAAAACTACATTAGTAATGTGATGATGAGTTTTGTAACTATGACAACTTTTGATCAAAATTTTTACATAAAATAACACTTACCATATTTGTAGAGGAAATATCATAGGCTATCGTCCATATAAATATGGCCAACCGTGCTCCACTTGCCCATCTTCATGTCGAAACGGACTGTGCCGTAATGAAATGAGTCAATTTTATTTCATTTACTTTCATTCACCTTCCTTATTTTCAGCTTCTCAGTGTCGTCTGCGTCACAAAGTCTTGAAAGAAGCTTCAAAGCCGTGGAAAACGATAACTGAAAATGCAACAGCATTTCAGAATTTCATTTCAGTTACAAAAGGGAAAAATGCAATTTCAGCTATTTTTCCATTAAACGTTACTGTACTTCAAACGACACCACTGCCAAAAGGTAAGCTTACTTTGCTTGTTGTTTTGTTTTTCATTGTTATACAATAATAGTTCTTTTTCAATTCAATTTATTATAATTTACGTTACTAGACAATTTGTTATAAATAATTAAATTCAGTCATATCAGTTAGATTAAAAGTTGATGAAATACGCTGCACAGGGATGTGTGAGAAAACAAAAAGCGAATGCATTACCTGGGCTGAAAATGGACTATGCGAAACCAACAGGCAGTATATGGATTTGATGTGCTCAAATGCGTGTGGAATTAGTTGTGATCTTATTTTGAAAAGAAATCTTACTTTGAGCGAAATCGCAAGAAAAGCCAACAATAAAGTAAAAATTCGAAGAACGCTTCAAAAAAATACAACAACAACTGTTGAAGCTCAAGATGCTGCTGCAAACAGTACAAAAGAAAGTGGCAAGTATTCCAATAGTCGAAATAAAATGGAAAAATATTTTAATTTTCACCTTTCTATTGAATTTTGCTAGGCTAAATTCTGAAATTCTGTCATTAATTTTTCAGATGACAATTTATGCACTGACAAGCATTTGCTGTGTGCAAAATGGGCCCAACACGATCACTGCAGTATTAATCCTCTGTATATGGCAAAAGCTTGCGCAAAGTCTTGCAAACTCGAGAAATGCTTCATAAAAAACAACACATTAATTGAAATTGTTGTCAAAGAAGATAAACAGAATGATACAACAACAGCAATTGTACATCGAAGAAGATTTCTGTAAAAGCACAATTTAATTGTTTTTATTCAAATTCAATAAATCTATTCAATTTTAGCATTTAACATGAAAAATGGCTGAAACACTTTTCATCGAAAGGGTAAGATGAACTGAAACTAAATTCCTGCCTCATGATATGGTTATCTGCCAGAGTTTCTATTCTCTAATACGCTAATAATTATTATTTGCATTAAAAATTTTATTCACACAAAAATGAATGTTATTTCCCTTTATCAGGTAATGCATAATAATTTTAATTAAATAACAGCGCTTAAATCGACCAGAAGAATAAATAAGAGGTGTACACTAGTATAAGAGCTTTTCACAGTTATGCACATTTAGTTACACTAGCTCAGTCAGTTTTCATAATATCATTATCTAATTAGTCATCACTTTAAATAATACCCCAAGTAAAAAATTATGGGAATGTAAATGACACGGAAAGGCTGTTTTCAGCCTTAATGTTAATATATAAACGCCACACGCTTTGAATGCATAATACAAACCTGCACGTCATTACCGTAAATACCATTAAACAAAAATGTTTTTTCTTAATTTTGAAGTTCGATTAAAATTTACAAGTAATTTTATACAACTTTTAAATTTAAAAGAAATAACATACGACAAAGTAAATTACCTGATGACAAAGTAAATTAGCTGTAATGAAAACGGCAACGTTACTGTAAACCGTTTTTTCCACTGTCATTATTAAAGTTTAAAAGTATAATAATAGGACATTTTGAGAAACCGTATTAAATATGATTTTTGGTCATAAGTGAAATTTTTACTTATAAACCCTACGCACATAATATAAGAAATATCCAAATTTAACAAAAAAATTAACTAGATGAATACGTGTATTAACATGCAATCAAAAATTCATTCACTTTAAATGGTTCTTAATGAAATTATTTGCAATAAATATGGAATGAAAAATAAAACAGTCTTTGAAACTGTAATGGTTTATTTAGCTAATAATCAAAAATGACATACTTTACATCGTTAGCTTTGATGCTTTTGTCCTGAGCGCTATTGTTGTGAGTAACCTGTTTTATATCAATGAAATGAATTTGCCTCCATCAAGTTGCCAAAAATTGTTCTTAAAACGTCAGTGATCGATAGTGAGAATATCATCTGCCATTTCTCGACAAACCATCTCATAGGCTTTCATTGATTCAAAAAACTAAGAATAAAAAAAATAAATAATTCACTTCATACAAAGTAAACAATTAATTGTTCCAAATGAATCATCACATTGTTCGCCTTCTATTAACACAATAACTTTTTTCAACAGTAAACTAAATCTTTGCAATTGTATTCACAGGCATATTAAAAATCTGGGTTACAAACAACAAAATAAATAAAGCAAATCAAAACTTGAGCCTTTTCAATTTAATACTGTTTGTGCATTAAAATATGCAAAATGGAGCAACTGATTTTCATGTCATTTCTACATTGCCAGCACACAGAGATTAAGTTACAAATGTAAAAAAATAGTTGCTAAAACAAAAGATCAACTGATTGCGAATAATTCAAGTGTATTTCTTCAATTCGACAATAAAAAATTTTTCAGCCGACTGAAATTTGTATGAAAATAAAGTTACAGTAACCTGTTTTTGATTCTCACGGTTGATTAAATAGCGCGTTAATTATTGCCAGTTGCAATTGCACTTTTCAGTTTATTCAGAATTTTATGAAAATTTTCCAACTAAACAATCTTCGTCTACATGTAAAAGAGCAGTGAAAATGTCACATGGTAACCGTTGGAACAATGAAGAAGTGGTGTTTGAAATTTACATAATCAAATATGTTCAACTGAACGGCATAGGTGATGATATGATTGCAATTGCCACTTGCATGTCGATAAGCAAATAGGACTAGTCATGCTAAACGACGCTATTGATTGCACAGGTAACCGGCTGGCTCTTTTCATAATGAGCTGCTTACACGGTTGGCCCTGAACGAGCTCTGGTGCGAAAGGGAGGTTACTTTTCCAATATAACACAAACTGGAACAGTGAAGAGAATCTGGGTCGGTGCTATTGTATTTCAGTAGACTCTGACCGTATGCTTTTGCAACTTTTCACCGTGCAGTTTCCGACCATCCATTTAGCAACACGCCAAGCGCATCCAGGGCGCGTCTGGACACTTCCGATACGCATTTGCGACCTATTCGTGGTGCATCTGCTTTTTTCACTTTTGGTGCATCAACGTATGCAACAAACTGGTATACATTGAATCGTTGAAAATGATAATTTTTCCATCGAACTTTATATCAAAATATTTCTAATACGTCTCTGTACTACATAGTAAAACTTAGCTAAGTGACCTCGAATTCAAAGGACAATGAAGTGAGAAAAATGAAAAAGTAAGATTCACATTTTTTCTTTCTTATTGAAATCCTTTCTACATACATGTTTCATCCATTTAAGTGCTTTATTCATTTCAAACGGCCATTTCTGAATACTGCACTTCTGCATTTCAAAATATGCATTCATTGAATTTGTACATATTATTCATTCATTCTGTATTAATGAACAATCATGATTTATTTTTATTAACAATAATTTTTTAATAGAATATCTGATTGCTGCATCACAAAATATAGCAGTTTCTTTTAAAAAAATAATTTAGATTTTACACTTCATAAAATGTAATTTATAAAGTTTACTAAATTACATCATAACAATCATTGCAATGTCAAGGACTTTGTCGTGTTATGACATGTTAAATATGAGCATGCAACTTTGCAGAGTAATTGAACAACTTCTTCATTTCTATATGGACAATTTGTTTATATTGAAGTTTGAAGTCTTAAGCAGTTTATTTATCAGCATAAGTACCTGCCTATTCAGTTATAAGAATGAAATTTGTAACGTGATTGACTGACTATTTATAGAGGAAGCAAAAATATTTTAATGCACATATGTGGCATTAAAATTACTATTCTGTGCGAATACATTATTCTAAACCAAAAAAGAATTGCCTAACCGAATGCGCGATAATAATAAAATTACAAATAGCATAACGCGAAAATTGCATTTACATGTGACTACAGTTGTGCTGATTTTTATGTTAAAGTAACTGCTAAACAGATTTTATACAATGTGCAATATAATTCAAAATTTCTAAACTACTATTAGAAAAAGAACAAACGGAACATTCTGCGATGTTGTAGCATTGTAAAATGATGCTAATATTAGAAGAAATTTATAGTGTTATTAAGCTTAATTGATGCAGTTTAAAGATTAAAACGGTTCATTTCATCTTGTAAAAATTTAAATTTTTAGGTCACCCGGTCGTTCATCATGACTTTCCAATATCTATTTTGAAGCAGCGTTGTTAGCAAACAATCTGTTTCTGCTAAGTTCATGTAACTGCAAAAGTTATTATGAGACTATGGTACTTTCTTTTATATTCTTCATTTTTAATGGTGAGCCATTTGAAGATGACATTTCATTTTTATAAACAACATAAAATTTTAGTTTTACAATGCTCTCAGCACAAGCAATAAAGAACAGACAGGCTATGTGAGCGTTTCCAACTCCAATCGAATCCAAGGTAAGTTTTATAGCATTATTTGATGCTATTACTAGACTTGGATTTATATTTTGTTCAATTTTGCATGTTTTGTTGAAACCTTGTACTTCTGATATCATTTCAATTTCGCAAATGAATATTTGATACAAGCCTGCTTAATAACTTTTGCGTATCAAAAATGTTTCAGTTAATTTGGAATGTCAGTCAAGACTGATGGCCATACATATCCGGTTCAATTCTTCCATAACTCCATGGTTCACTGACTGGATAGTTGTTGGCGATTCAAATCGGCCAGAATGTCGTATAAAAGGTGATGGATCGCTGGAATATCTTATAGAAATTCCACTACATGGTGATCAGTGTGGAACTGTGAAAGTAATTGATGTAATTCAGAATTATTAATGATAATGATGATAGAACATTTAAAGATTGCTCCAAACACTTTTGAAACTTTCATTGGTGTTAAAAAGACTCCAAACTTAATTTTGGACGGTGATGATTTGTTAAAGACTCGTTGCGTTTATGGGGCCCCACAAATACAACAGCCTGTGATTCCATCTTTACCAGCAACGCAAAGACAAGCTGTTTTGCCGTAAATATTATTTCAAAAGCGCCTTATTACACAATTTAAACTGTTTTATTTAGATTTCTCACCGAACCAACTCCGTTTGAAGTGACCGCTCGAACAAATATTTCAGCTTCATTTTCACAAATCTACTTGATCACTGGAATTTCACTGCTTTTAATTGGCTTGTGCGTGTTGTACGCGTGCTTATATTACTGCTTCAGAAGACGCCAACGAAAAAATAAGCAGAACAAAACACAACGCCTTCTGGTATCAGGTCCGGAAATTATCAGTCGACCAGATTCTTCAATGGCAGCTGAAAGTTCTCGAAAAAGTGTCATGACACCCAGTTGGTGGGCACCCTCAGCACCAAAAGACGTTGATAATTCCGTTCCTGCAGCACTGATTTCTCACGACTACATGCTATCAATTAGCAACAATGGCTCGATAAAGGGGCCCTTGTCGACAAGCAGTGCTGATGATACATTCATGCCTTCGCTTAAAGAACCAGCTGAACGATTGACAGTAATTTCTGGAGGTGGACAACAACGTTTCTACGCAACTGCTTCACAAGCGACGACAGCAAAGTATGATATTTATTTCTTATTTTTCAAAAAATGCTTCCAAATAATTAAATGCAATTACTTATTTAAAGTAAATAATAATAATAATGATTAAAGTATCAATGGCTACAGTAAGAAATTTGAGATAAAAGGGTAATTGTTGTATAGCAAGTAACAATTTTTGTGACGCCTAATCCTATCAAAATGACAATTGCTATTTAAGTCATTTTCAGTTAATATTTAGCAAATACGAAAACAATCGCAGTGATATTGATATTTCTCGACTAACGTTTCAGTTGTTCATCTTGTACGCGTAATTTTGGCACATTTCAAGCATCTTGCACAAACATTGTCCACTCAACACAGCAATACTTCAAGCAATTTGTAAACATTAAACCTTTTGTTTATTTTCCCGTCAAATGGTGCCCACTTTTTAATTTTTGCCAGTCAAGCAATGTCACATGCCAAGTTCACACCATCCAGTCCGAGAGTTTGAATGGGACAATTCTGAGGTGTTTTCATCTGTTGCTGCTTTCCTGTTTGCAACCTTGAACACGGGTTTAAAGTGTTAGCATTTTGTTGTTAAAATTTAGTGAAAAAAAAACTACAAAAAGTTGACAGAAAACAAGTAACCTTTCTAACAAATGTTGCTCTACTATGGGAACTTTCTTTTGAATTTAATGAATAAAAATATTCATTGACAAACTTCTCTTCACATGAACAGAACAGTTTAGCGAATGTTAAAATGCAAAAAGAAAACAGACTTTTGTCCTTCAGAATACTTTCAACACGGCAGAAGAAAAAATTGATATTTTGTCATTTTTTAAATAATATTTTATTCATTTAATATAATAATAGTTCAAGTTCTGTATTGAACTTGGTAAAAATTAATTTTATGCATACTGCGTTTAAAGTAAATTTTACACTTGTAGAACGTTCCCTATTACTACTACGCCACCTCCTTTACCAACCAGTGTGACAAATGCTATCAGCAATGACAACAACAAGCAAAATTCGATAGTGAAGCGGTTATCTGTTCTTTATTCCGTAATCGATAGGAAGAAAAAACGCAAACGCAACGCCCAGAGCGAAGAATACAGTAGCAGTGCTATATCTGAAACGAACGATTACGCCAGATCTGTATCAGAAATTTATGCAAGTCCAGCAGAAGTGACATCTCTTCATCCGGATAGAGTTCCAGAATTTTCTCGAACGAAATACCAAGAATCTGAATTAGCAAAACAAATTTTGCTCGAAGATCTTGCCAATGCCGTGAGACGCCTGTGCATGGCATCGCGACACTGCATGACTGTTTTCTCCCAAGTTGATATTGATCGATGGGAAAATTTGGTCAGACAAAATCGCAAATTCCAAGAATTATTGCTTAAACCGGACTTTGAAAGCTCATATGAGCATTTGAGCAACTTGCCTGATTATAAGGATAAGTTTAACAGCAATCAGTGGGCGTTGATTGTACAAGCGCTGAATGAAATTTTCGATCGGCGTCGTCTTGCTCAAGCAGAAGGTAAATTTCATTTTCGTGATTACATAAATTATGATTGTTATATAAATAAATTTTAGATTCAAAAGATCAACTTTTAAACTTACATCACGACTCTGTTCGTTCCAGTGCTCGACTTTTTACCAGAGATTCTTTTCGTCGAGTGCAACGAGAAATGGAAACTTTATCAGACAATAATCATCACTTGGAAGAAAAAGGCGGAGAAGGAGTGATCAATAGTAACAGTAGTCTGCATGATCCCAAACCAGCTCCAAGCCCTTTGCCTTCTGGTGGAGTCCGATCCAATCGTGAATTGTTTTCCAATATTCCCAATCTAGGCACTTATCACGGTTACATTTTTCAACGAACTTCTCAATTCCCACAAAATAATCAATGAATCCAATTACCGTGTGATCTCAAAACAGGATCATATATATATACATATATATGAATCGTACCTTTCCAAATGCTTTAGTGTAGAAAAGTTTGAAAAAATTGTAAAATCTTGATTTACGCATCAAAACCGCACACGACAAATTAAAATATATTTCATTTTTATTTAAAAAACTTGAAAGAGATTAAAATAAAAAAGAATCAAAATAACTTTGAGCTGCAAAATTAAGTTTCACATTTCAACATCATTACAATAAAGTTTACTGTATTGAATTTTGAATTTAAAATATTAATCTTGTTTTTTTGCTAAAAAAACTATTTGTGATTTTTTAATTCATAAAAAATCATAATGTGGAAGAATTTTTTTCATATTAATTTTTTCTATTAATAATACATGATTTTTGTACTACGCTTGAGGAAAGAAATGCCACTCAACTGTTGACAATATTTTGCATAATAAATTATTTTTTTGTTCATTTCTTTTCATCGTTTCTTTTATTTGAGAAAAACTTTTACTTTTGACAAGTTTATCAATATTTTATTTTCAACATTTTGAGTTGATAATGATTTATTATTAATTTCATAATGATATCGTGACAACTTACTGAGTGCAAATGATTTTCAGGGTTAAAAAATTGCCCTGTTTAAATATTGCTTGAGAGAAGTAAGCGCTGATTTTTTAGTTTTTTGTTTTTAACATATTAAATTTATCGAGAATGCTAAGTAAATTTGCTTGCTTATCAGCGAATTTAAATTCAAATTAAAAAGTAGGGCAGTATTAGCATAATTGACTTTATCAGTTTAGTAGTAAAATTGGAAATTTTATTAGATGAAAAACAATTTTTATAGGACTGAAGGAATAATTTTATGAGCGAAAGTCATAGTTGAATTTGTCTTGTGCATTTATGTAAAGGAAATTTTAAAAAATGAAATTATTTATTTATTCACTTCCAGTTTACTTTTATCATATTATAAATTTTGACGGCAAGCTAAGTGCTTATACATTTTTGATGCCAATTTCTTTTAAGTTATGAAATTTATAAATCCAATCCGCCGATGTTATAAAGTTGTATTTACAAGCAAAACAAAGCAATGTATTGAAAGTTCTCATATCATAGAACATGTTTGATTATTGCATGCAAATGCATTTATGAGTAATTCAGAAACAAGATTTTTCATCAAACAACCTTTTCAGTTCAGTTTATTATACATAATGAACAGTACATTTTGTTGGTAATTGATTTCATGAATGTTGTTGCTCTTAAGTGACGAATCAAGTTTCAATGAATTCAGTGAACATCATCAACAACATTATGATTGTAGTTTGAATTTCTTGCATTGTCAAACCGCTGTCGTTTGCATTTAAAATGTTTGATGATAAAACTGGTGATCATTGATCGTATAGGCCACCGCCGACTGCGGACAATTTGTCAGTAGTCGACAAAAACTTGCCGAAAACTCATAAATTGCCTGAACATTGAATATTCAATTTTAAGTTCAATTTCGATTCATCAAATCTCAACTGTATCATATATCCATAATTCAGAATCTCTGTTCGGACGTCAAAGCGTCAGCCGTGAAACTTGCAAACAAGTTGAGCAGCAAGCGACTTGGGACAAGAAAATCTCGGTAAGCTTAGCAAGTTTTGGAGATTGATAATTATGTTCTTTTGTTAATCTCCTTGGCGGAAGCTTTGCTGTTGCCGTTGTTAATTGTTCTTTCTCATTTGCATAACGATGCACATGTAGCGTTGTTTTTCTGGCCGTTTTGCTTATCGCCGTAAGTTTTAATTAAAATCAGGCAACAGAAAGAATATTCTTTTCACTTTCATATTGCATTATGAATAAATATTGAAGTTTAGTTTTAAATTATTTTCAACCAATTTTTAATCACACTTTGATCTGAGTAAAATAACCATATCGGTGATATTCTTTTGTTCAATGACCAGTTTCAAGCGCATTTTCTCCATTACGAAACATAAAAACTGAATAATTATTCTTCCGAAATGGTGCACATTTTCCCAGATTAGAGAGCGATTTTTGCCGATGAAATGGCGGAAATGATGATGCAAATACATGCAAACGCTGAACATGAAAAAGAACGTTTTTTTCAATTATTTCTAAAATTTGCATTTGGATGCTCAGATTGGAGACGGTATTGATTTTTCATTTCAATTTTTAATGGCACTGCATCTTCATATGGCGTTATTGATTGAAATTCTTCAAAACTGACCTTGCAAGACGTTGGCGAAAAATGGAGCTCGTTATAATCGATTTTCTTTGAATTGTTGTTTAAATTTTTTATATTCCATTTGAAATGCAAGCCGGAATTAGTAAATCTTGCTTACGCGAATTTGAGCGAAATGAGAAACATAGCAGCTGTCATCAGTCGATTACTTTTTGGAATACCAGGTATGTGTTCCGGTAGTTGAATGTTTAAAAAATGATAATAAATATTTAAAAATTATCATTGAAATTTTATTATTTTTGTTAGTTTAATCAAAAATGTATGATTTCGTGCAAACCACGTTAGTATTATTGTTTCGTCTGTGTAGTAGTATTTTTTCAGCGAACAATTTTCACCATAAATGCACGTCGGGAATATCCATCATTGATTTGAATCGAATAGAATACTGTAATACAAATACTGACAGGTCATTATGTTTTTTCTGGTTGCTTTTTACAGAAGTTATTTATTCTTCAATAAAATTATTATCTTCTTATTTACAAGCGAAATTTGATTTTCTCGCAAGTTGGAGTGATTTCCAGTAATATATTATTGAACAGCAGACGTTGCACTTTGTTCTGTGCTTGTTGTCAAAACAAAATATATGTAACTTCATTATCAATAAAAATTACCATTTACGAAGATTCCATTCCATTGTACATTGGCACATTGCACTTCACAACCGCATCAATCATATTATTTGATTATTATACTCGTTCCGTAAGTGAAAAACTATTCTGTTATTTAAATCAGTTTTGTAAGTTTTGTTTTTTGCTTTTTATTTTAAAATTTTTCAAAAAAGTTGCTTTCTTTTCCTTGTAATTGATCTTGATGTTGAATTTCATGTTTTTTCTTTGGGTACATTTTCAAACAGTTCATAAAACTATTTTTTGTTATTCATTAAAAAAATAACTTTGCAAAAATTTAAAATTTATTCAATTTTATTAATAATCCGATATGACTGAATTGTTTTTGGCTGATTGAAATGTTGAAAATTTTGATAATCGTTTATTATACATACATCAATCAAATATAAGTAGCAGTGGATTTTCATAAGTTGCATTTTCGACGATAAAATGTCATTATTTTAAAGTAGACAATCGAATTTCCGTTAGCAAGTCGTCGTTCTGTTTTGTAAATGTATCGCATTTTGAATGTAATGAAAAATGATGATCGAAATTTTTTGCCATATTTTTTTGATGGCGAATTATGGAATTATTTCACAAGTCAAATGATGTCTAATAATGCTGCTGTTCTTCTGTGCATGTCGAATGCAATTTATTGATCATTTATTGATTTTTTTGCACAAAAATAAAACTGATTAAGTGGAGCGCGTGAATGAATGAGTTTAGCATTCAGTTCATATTTTAGGCGCAGTTGAAAATCATTTACGTCTCATCAATCTCATTTTTTAAACACTCAAGGTTGTTAAATAATTTTTTAAATGTTTTGAATTTTTTAATTTGTTTTCAGTTATTACGAAAATTTGTCGCTGAGTTCTCAAGCTGAAAATGTTCTCGAGTTTAATCAAGTAAGCTGAGCAGTTGACAACTGTGCGCTTTTGAAATGAAATTAATTTTAAGGGGAAAGTCCACCTCTTTGTCAAACGTGGTGAATGCAGTTTGTCGTACCTTTTCATCTGCTCATGTTTACGAAAAATCCAAGCCTACAAAATTTTCTCATTGTAAAACTCGTGGATGGGATGTTCTTCAGAATCCTCGCTTTAACAAGGTAAGAAGTCTTATCAAACTGCTCCTTCACTTTAGCCCTTACAACTGATTAACTTGAAAATGTAAATAAACATTTGTTTGAATATTAAAAATGTATTTGTTGAAATTAAAATGAAAACTGAAGCCTTTTGCTACAAAAAATTGATTTAAATGTCATTTTGTCGAGATTTCAGATGTGGAATCTGAAGTAAGCAAGTAAATTATAAAATTTTTTTTTGTTTTCTAGGGTTTAGCATTTACAATAACGGAGCGGCAAGCACTAGGTATACACGGATTGCTACCTCCAAAGACCCTTTCAGCTGACGAACAAGCGCATCGTGTGGAAATGAATCTTGATGCCCTTCCCAATGATCTTAGTCGTTACGTAGCTTTGAGCAGTTTGCAAGTTAGTTATTATTATTAAAAATCTTTTGTTTTGCTTATTATTATTATTATTATTATTTTAGGACAGAAATGAAAAGCTCTTTTATCGCATTTTGTGCAAGAACATTGAAAAATACATGCCTGTTGTGTACACTCCAACCGTTGGGCTTGCTTGTCAACAATTTGGCATTATTTTTCAAAAACCTAAGTACATTTGAATTACTGATTTAATATGTTTCCGCTAATAATTTTCCTTTTTAGAGGAGTTTACGTAACTATATATGACAATTCAGTGGAACGAATTGATAACATTTTATGTGCTTGGAATGAAACAGATATTCGAGTGTGTGTTTTGTTAAATTTTGTTTGAAGTACATTTTATTTTTTTGATTTGTTAGGCAATTGTGGTTACTGATGGTGAACGAATTCTTGGCTTGGGTGATTTGGGAGCTTATGGGATTGGTATCCCGGTAGGGAAGCTTTCTCTTTATGTAGCCCTGGCTGGTGTTCAGCCCAATTGGTGTTTACCGGTTGTTTTGGATGTCGGAACTGACAACGAGGTATTTTATGATGGTATTTTATGCAAATTTAAGTGAGCTTTAAATTTTGTAAGGACTTAATCAAAGATCCATATTACACTGGTTGCAAGCAGAAACGCGTTCGAGGTGAAAAATATGACCAGTTTATTGACAACTTTTTTCAAGCAGTTACCAGAAGGTAATTTTGATATATTTCTATTCATAAAATAAATCTTTTATTTATATAAATTTATTATTTAGATTTGGACAGTCTTGTTTGATTCAATTTGAAGATTTTGCAAATAAAAATGCATTTCGTTTACTAGAAAAGTACAAAAATCAATACTGCACATTTAATGATGACATTCAAGGTTTGTGGTTGGTTAATGATGAAGTTTCGTTTTCGACGTTTCAGAAATTTATTTAGGTACTGCATCCGTGATTGTTGCTGGCCTATTAGTTGGCGCGAAAATTGCAAACAAACCTCTTAAAGACCAAAGATTTTTGTTTTTTGGAGCTGGGGAGGTAAAAAATATTATGCTTTTTATTGAAATTAAGTTTTTTTGTTTACTTATTTAACGTTTGCCGTTGATGCTGATTTATGGTGAGAATATTTTTCTAATAATAAAATTATCATTATGATTTGTTATTAGGCAGCAATTGGCATTGCACGACTTCTCTGCATGGCCTTACAAAAAGAAGGACTGAATTTTGAAGAAGCAAAGAAAAGAATCTGGATGATCGATATAAATGGACTGCTTGTCAAAGTTTGTATTTGTTTTTATTTTATTAAATTTTTAACTTGAAAATGTTTTCAGAACAGAAAAGATCTTACCTCACACGAAGCGCAGTTTGCTCAAGACCAATCCAATATGCAAGGTTTAGAGGAAATTGTTGATTTTGTGAAGCCTACAGCACTTATTGGTAAGCATATGCAGAAGAAATTGCATTTTGACAATTGTATTGTTTTCAGGAGCTGCTGCAGTTTCTGGAGCTTTCAACAAAAGCATCATAGAGAAAATGACAGCATTGAATGAGCGTCCAATTATTTTTGCGCTATCGAATCCAACTTCTAGAGCTGAATGCACAGCTGAAGAAGCCTTTGTACATTCCAAAGTATGAAACAGAAATTGTATTTTTATAATATTATTAACATGTCATTTCAGGGCCGTGTTATTTTTGCCAGCGGAAGTCCGTTTGGTAAAGTAGAATATGAAGGGAGAACTTATCATCCTGGACAAGGAAATAATTCGTACATTTTTCCCGGAGTTGCACTAGGGGCAATTTGTTGCACTAGTCGCCATATTCCGGATGAAATATTTCTGGTAGCCGCGGAGGTAACTTATCTCTAAAATAAGTATCTTATAAAATTTGAAATTAAAATGTTGATTCTGATAGGTTTTGGCTGGTATGACTAGTGAACGCCATATCCAAGAAGGGCGTGTTTATCCGCCCATAAACACAATTCCTGAAATTTCTGTAAAAATTGCTGCAGCTGTGGCTGAATACTGTTACGAGGCAAGTGCATAGTTCTTTTCATATCAGCTGTAAATTTATATTTGCATTTAGAAAGGTTTGGCACTGCGCTATCCTGAACCACATGATAAAGAAGAATATATTCGTAGACAGATGTACAGCTACGATTACGACTCTTATGTTCCTGATTTTTATGCTCTTGGTAGTTAATTTTTGTTAGAAGGAGATCATTTGTTGAAACACCAGGCAAGTTTTAGTTTTACCGCCCCCCCACTCCCTCCCCCCACTTCCACCCAGAAAGACTTTCAAATTAGTTACGGGTTATGTTGAGCATGAATTTTCTTATAAAAATATTGTGTTCTTGGAAAAGCGTTCTTTCTTTTTTCATTATTATTAATAAAAATTTAATTAACTGTTCGTTTTTAGTTCGTTTAATTTTTGCGAAAGACCGACAGTATGAAATATACTAGATTGAATATGTAATTTCAAAGCGGTTTAATGATAAATGTTTTACAATTAAATTTGACCACTGCTTATTTAATTTTAGTTCAATCAATAATAATAGTTAAGGTAATAAAATAAGTTTCATTTATTGCATCACGTGAAATTTCATATTTCTGAAGTATTGCTTAATTTTGGTTATTAGCGGAAATTTAAATTCTGCACTTTGTAAACTAATTGTTTATAGAGTAACACGCGCTCTTTATGTATTATAGCTTATTGATAAGCTGTAAATGGATCTCATAAATAATATTAACCATTGTTGTGTCGAAAAGAAATACTCCACTTCAGTTTTAGAAATATTTTAAATGAAACTAAGAGCAATAAAATAGATAAAATTATCCTCAATAAATAAATGTTTATTACAATTAATTTCCTATCAACATGTACGTTGCATAAATTTTGTGCATATGTTGCATAAATATTTTTATTTTTAGTAAAATAAATATGCATGATAGACGTTTTAAGGCGATCAGTCACACTTTATTATAATGAACTTCAACTTTACAGTACGATATAAATGATACCTAAACATCAGCTATTTAAAATTACTGTCATTATTTGAGGTGAAGTAAGATAAATTGATATTTGCTCGTCTTCTACTTAATCGAAATCCAAATCTGGACTGTGAAAGTAAGGTTGTAGTTTTTATTCAGTTATTCGTTGCATGCAAGTGACATTAAATTTCACGTAACATTAACAGTCCATCTTCAATTCAGTTCATTTCAGTAATATATATCAGTTATATTATGAATTGTGATGTTAATTGTGTTAAAAATCAGTTTAAAAAGAGCACAGTCAAAATGAACTGTTGATCAGTTTTCAACGAATCATCAAATCGATGCATGAATCATGGTAGTTTTACTGTGCAAATGGCAGTGGTTGTAGATTTGAAAATCGAAGCGAATAGGTGCAGTTTAGAAATTTTTAAAAAATGTTTAAAAGTGCATAAGGAAAAGCAAGTTTAATTTATATTTAATATAATATTATCGCGCAGTGCATCGTTTACGTTAGAGTTCATATCAAGTAAGCGCAATTGTAAGTAATTGTGATAACACTGTTGACACATTTTGTCACCTTTGAGCGCATTCTGCGCATTTCATTCATTGGGGTTTGAATTTTTCGGTGAAAAATCGAGAGCTTAGATGAATAAATATTAATTATGAGCGTATTCTTCAGCTTTTTGTCAATTTCGAACAAACATATAGTTATTGTGTTAGTTGAAAAAAAAAGAATTCATCTTATTGTAAGTAAATCGTGAATTGATACTTTCAAAGGGTACGTGGAGTTGAGAAGTGAAAAAATTGCATGTCTACGCGTGCAGTCATGAAATTAATCAACTAGTTTTGTAACTAATTGACAAAGAAATTTGCACGACGAAACTGTGGCCAGTTTTTGAAGAAATCATTACTTCGAGTTCATTGGCTGACAGACAGCAGCAGTTGATGATGATTGTGTCAATTGGTTATTTTTATTGGACAAATTGTATTGAAATTATTGATATATTTTTTGTCAAGTGAAACATAAAAATGCTAATTTTGTGATGATTCATCCGTTCATGAGTTCAAATTGACGAATTAAATAGTAGTTGAAATGAAGTTTCGACAGTCGCATTCCAAGGGGTATGGGCATTTGGTTTGTTTCAGTTCATAGGGAGAATTTTTCATCTGTTCTTTATGATTTATGCTACGTTCAATTTGTTGTTTTAATTTGAGATAATTTTGGTTCTATTCGATTTAATCGTCTCTTTGTGAGCTGATTAATACGTTGAATTCTGTAATTGTACTATTCAAATTACTGTATCATTGAAATGATTCAAAATTCTGAATTGCTCGTTTTGAATGGATCCGATTGACTTTGTTTCAGATTGGCTCAAAAAATATTTGTTGTTGATAATAAATAAATAAAAAAGCAGATGAAGTGGAAAATTCCAACTATGAATTGGAATCGGAATGATGCGACGCAGAGGCAAGAGGCAGATGCAACGTCGCCGTCGCTGCGTCGGCCTCTTTCCAAAGCGGAAGCTGGACAGGATGTGTTGGAGATGGATGTGGATGAGACAGGCAGTGCGTCGTTGTTGGACGATGCAGGCGGTGAAGCGGTGTTGGAGTCGGCCGCAGAACAGTCGTTCAAAGTTTACAAGCGGCGTTGGTGGGTTCTGCTGTTGGCCAGCATGTTGAACGCGTCGAACACGATGTCCTGGATATCGTACGCTCCGGTGGCGAATTTCGTCGATACCTACTACGGCAAGCAGGCGGCGAACTTGCTGAGCATGGTGTTCATATTCTGGGCGATTCCGGTCGGCTTTTTCGCCATGTGGATGGCCGGTCGGTTTGGCTTGAGGCCGGCTTTCCTGTTGGCCAGTTGGGCGAACTGCATCGGCGCGTTGCTTCGACTGACCAGCAACGTGCCGGATGCGGGCCAAGCTGCCCGGTTTGTGATGGTCATGAGCGGTCAGTGCTTCGCCGCCTGCGCTTATCCGTTCATCATGTTCATGCCGACGAAGATCGCCGCCGACTGGTTCCCCCACAACCAACGTACTATCGCCAACGTGATCGCTTCGTTGTCCAACCCGTTCGGTATCATGGTCGCCAACGCCCTGTCCCCTCGGCTGGTCTTGCACACGTCCGACGTGTTGTTGTTGAACATCATCTTGGCCGTACCGGCGGTTGTAGTGTGTCTGCTGGGCACGACGACGTTGCGCAGCTCCATGCCGCCGACCCCGCCGTCGAAAAGTGCCGCCACCCAATGCTTGGACTTCAAATCCGGACTGGTGCGTGCTTTTCGTTCCAGGTCCTACGTGGCGTTGTGGTTCGCCCTGGGCATCGGCATGGGCGTATTCAACACTTTGTACACGGTTATGCAGCAACTGCTCTGCTCCAGAGGCTACGACAACAATTTTGCCGGCCTCTGTTGCGTGCTGATGATCGCGACCGGCATGGTCGGCGCCACGGCGGTCGGCTACTTCGTCGACCGGACCAAACTTTTTGAAGAGACAATCAAAGTCAGCTACGCGTTGGCAGTGGTCAGCGGTACGGTGTTCACCCTGTTCAGCTTGCAGTACCACATGCAGTGGGGAATTGTGATCGGATGCGTTTGTTTCGGCTTTTTCGGTCTGGCCGCCTACCCGCTCGGCTTCGAAATGGCCGCCGAATGCACGTTTCCAGTGGCCGAGTCGACCAGTGCCGGATTGGTCACTTTTTCCGGACAATTGCACAGCGTAATTTTCATCGCCCTCGTCCAAGCTCTGGGCAGACCGTTGTCCGGCCCCGCGTTGCAGTACCAAGTCTGCACCGCCTTGCCCGACGTCAATACCGAAGCCTACGATCTGACTGTGCCGATGCTGGTGATGGTCGCTTGTTCGTCCATTGTCGCCTGCTTGTTCGTTCTCAGCTTCAGGCCGAAATACCGCCGGCAGCGTTTGGACAACAAGCACCATCACGACAATAACCACCCTGCCAAGGCGAAAAAATCCACCAACCAGGAAGGTATTCTAGAAATTCGAACTGTCTTCATCGACGGACAATGACGCATCCTTTTTTTCTTTTCTTTGTTTTTTTTGAAAAATACAAGTAAGTATGCAAGCTTTACTTTGACATGCATGATCTTTTTCTGTTTTATTCTTATAATTTCATCTTTCACTGGTTCACTTTTTCTTACAAATTAAACACAACATTTCCACTTATTATTTATTACTGTTATTGTAATATTTTCATTTGCATGAAAAGAAAACTTGGAATATTTTCCAACTTCACCTGCTTCAGCATGCATCCTTGTGAATATGTGTTTATTTACGATTTATTCAGCATTGGAAAATGTATTGCAATGACAGAGAAATATGCATGCAAAAGTGGTGAATGAAATTCCACGTTGAAAATACCTTTTGACTTTTCTTCAGTAATCAATTTTTCATTTCAACTCTGAATGACGTATATTGTTAGGTAGGTTTTTCTTGTCTGATTCTCGGCAGTTTTATGGGATTTTTGAAAAATCACAGCTAACTTTATAATATACTATTCACCAAGTACTATTTATTCACTTACTCAGCATCTCTCCACGTTTTTTTGCTCCCTCTGTTGCTCACTGTTATTTTAATGATCTATTGGTCTTTCATCTTTGTTTTCCTGGAAATAATTTTATCACCCAAATAAATGAACACCAACTGAATTATTTATTTCCAACAATGCCCTCATATATATATATATATATATATATATAGCATGAATTTGTATTCATTTGTCAAAATTCAGAAGCAATTTCAATCCTTTCTCAAAAGTATGCCTGTTGAATTATATCAAAATAAAAATTTCCGAATATTTAAATATTTCTTAATGAATTTTTTTGTGAAAAATCTACATCCGCTTTATTACGGAGCTTTGTTTTTTTTGTTAATTACTTGTAAAATAGGAATTGAAAAATTTAGCAATTGCAAGTTTAATTTAATTAATTCAGAAATTAGATAACTAGCAATATTCATATCAATCATCCAGTGTTCGGAATATTTGCCGTTCAAGATTCCTCTTTATTTATTACTTTTTGACAGGCCCGTTTGTCTTCATTTTTCAATTTTCAAACGTAATATTTTCAACACTTACGTCGGTCGATCAAGCATGCTTAACATGCTGTGCTGTGCTGTGCTGTGCTTGGTTCTCGGAACTAGTGAAAATTTATTTCATCACACTAATTATCTGTTTCAACACAACTGGCTGGCGGCTATCTTTCATGGATACGAGCCAGATAGAGAGAGGCTGCCAGCAATGGGAAATTTTCGCATTTCGGTTTCTGTTATATGTTGAATAAGTAATTTTCCAGCCAAGCTTGAGAAAGGAAACGCTTACATCAACGACAGCCGCCTCTTCGACAACGTGCTATAGATTGAAGAGAGAAAGAGGAAATACGCACGCACCACATAAATATACATATACACACATACACGCACAAACGCACAGCAGCAGCTAACCAAGCTCCCTCCGCTGATTGTCGTTCTACTATTACTTTTCAGTTTATCCACTCAGTGCAGTGATTGTTTCCAGTGGTTTTTGGATTGAAATTTCACCCATGCCAACAACAAACTTTGGTTAGCATGTCCAAATTTGAAAAACAATCATGACGTTATTATTGGTGTTCTTACTGCTGTTATTATTGACTACCCGTTGGCTAGCATTTCACAATTTAATAACCTTTGGGAAAAAATATCTCCTTATTATCACTTTCCTTTCGTTTTTTTCTCTTATCAATGCACAACATTTTGACGGCTATCATACTGTGCGCGTTGAGCAAGGTTTTATCAAAGGACGCCTTTGGAAAATTGACGGCAGGCAAGTACAAGTGTTCCTCGGCGTTCCATTTGCTGAACCACCGGTTGGTATTTATCGTTTTCAAGTAAGTTTTATTTATTTATTTATTTATCTATCTATCTATATGCATACATATATATATATATATATCTGTTTTTTCTTTTTGTTTTCTTCTTCAATCTTTAACTGTGCTGAATGAATTTAGAGAAAAATTATGCCACTATAAATGAAGATGTATATAATTCTTTCCGAGAAAAGCTGAAATTCTTTTCATATCCCACATATTCATTGTTTTAATTATGTATATTTTTTTCTGAACTTCAAATTTTAGTATCAATTTTTTCATTACATATTATCTTATAATACATGTCTGTTAAATTTGTAAACGAGTAATAATATATTTAGAAACCACTGAAAAAGCAACCTTGGGAAGGAGATCATACAGCATATGAATACGGCCCACCTTGCATACAATTTATGGATTTTCATGAACACGATCGTTTCTCTGGTCAAAATATGAAGCGTCAACGAGAAGACTGCTTATATTTGAATATATTTTCACCTTATGTGAGTTGAATTTTCAGCTGTGTATACTTGATTGCGCGCTCGATTTTTGAAATATTTGTTGAATCGTTTGCAACTGTTCACAGTGCGTTATTTTTAAGGACTCTGATCCTGAGATGCTTTATCCGGTTATTGTATGGATACACGGAGGCTCATTTTTAGCCGGTTCAAGTGACAGTGGAATTGACATGACGGTGACAATAAAGAATTTAATTCTGAGAAATGTCACTTTGGTCACGCTCAATTATCGCTTAGGACCGCTTGGTAAGTCGATTTGCAAATATTCACTCAGCGTTTTTAATTAATTCAAATTCAACTTATGTTTACAATAAATGATGTAAAAAGAAGTTTTTTTTGTTTAAAATTCAAAAATATTTGGTAGAAATGCTTTTTTTTCATTAATTGCATAGTATTTTACATTTGTTTTATAATATGTTGTCTAATAATATTATTTGCATGCAATGCGCGGCAATAGTGTGTATTTATTTACATGAATTATGTGTTTTCTTTAGGATTTTTATCTACTTCACTACCAGATGCTAAGGGCAACTTTGGTATATGGGATCAAATCGAAGCTCTGAAATGGATACAGGCTAACATACGTGAATTTAAAGGTGATCCAAACTCTGTAACTGTGATGGGAGAAAGTGCCGGTGGTTCCAGCGCCTCACTTCTTGCTTTAACACCAGCTGCAGAAGGTAATGTATTTTCAAATTATTTTCTGTAAATGATAATAATACTTATTTTTAATCTGGGTATTTTTTATGAATAAAAGGTACGTTGTAATAATAGTGTAAAGTAATTTTATTAGCAATTATGCTGAGGCAGTCGCAACAGTTGTTATTATTTTTTTAAGTCTTATATGTATATATATATATATATATATATATATATATATGTATGTATGTATGTATATATCTAGGTCTGCTACATCGGGCTGTTTTAATGAGTGGTTCAATCGCAGCTGGATGGGCGGTAAAACGTATTGGTGAATCGAATTGGAATATTGAAAATTTGTATAAGTATTTAACTTGTCGGAATAAAATTAACTCTGAAGAATCTTTGTCACATGTCGAACCAGTGCACCAAGATTATGAATGCAATTATATGAAGCAGCCACTGCATTGCGATGCTGCTGATTCGGAAAGGGATATTTTCGAGTGCTTGCAGTTGAAAGCAGACTTCTCCAACTCTTTAATGCGCAAAGCTTTCACCTACGAGGTAATTAGCGAAATTTTCTCACTGGAAACATTTTTAACAATGTGTAGCTTCCGTGTCAATATTGAGCATAAATTTAGTAAAGAAAACACTTTACTAGCAAAATGCAAATTTTCAGTGAAAATTGTATTTCATAGGTATTTTCAAATTCTTTTTTTAAAATTAGTTTTCCTACGTCAAAATCTAGTTCAGATGACGTAAATTTTTTAAATCATGATCATCAATCGTTTGATTATTAATTGTTATTCCTATGTGCATATTTTGTTTTTTAAGTTTGGTCTTGGGCAAATTTTAATAGATGGTGAAATAATTCCATCCAGTTTGAATCATCTGCTTGCTAATTATTCACGTGTTCCAATACTTATTGGAACGGCTGAATTGGAATGGGCGCACAAAAAAGGTAATAATAATCCATTTTAGTTTTTTGGAAAGATTTTTTTAAAAAAAATATTAAAATATAATTTATTTTTTTTAAATGTTATTTGTCTATTTCAAGCTATATTTTATGGCTTCAAATCTTATACTACTGTAAACGAACGCATGGCAAAAGAAAAAGCTCAGCTTGTTGTCCAGCAGAGTTTGTTACCGTATTTGGATACGTTTGTTTGCAATGACACGTTGAAATTGATGGCACAGGTTGCTTTGCACAATTATCTTATTTGGAATAGCAGTGGTCCGACGTGGGAAATGACTGAATTTGTCGAAAGTCTTCAAAAGGTATGTGCTTTTGAGAATTTTAAAATCCCTTTCATTTTCATTCACTTTGTCGAATTATATATCCAATGCAGATGGAATCTGACATTGAATTCACTGCACCTATGGTAAAAGAAATAGATTCCTATTTGCAAAACAACCAATCTGTATATCTTTATTCTTTTGAATATTTACCTTCAAAAGATTTGATAGAAGAAGAATGGGTTGATGTGAATTTGTTCGGTTTGAAGCGTAAAGTACGAACTGAACGAAAACTACCAATAAAATGTAAAATCGAAATAATCGAAATAAAATTGGCTTGTTTGAATGAAAATTATTTCAGATGCTTTCCATGGATTGGATCATGCTTTTATTTTCACCGAAGGTTACAGTAGCAATATATTCTTTCCTTACGGAGAAACTGAACGCCAAATTTCTGACGCATTGTGTCAGTTTTTGGCCAATTTTGCAAAATTCGGGTAAATTGAATACCAGTGAATGAACAAAGGAGAATTGAATGATTTTTGTTTCAGAAATCCCACTGTCCAACCGGTACATGGTATTTTTTGGCCAGTGGTGAATGAAGATCATTCGAATTATATGAAATTTGCTTGGCCATTGGAGATGGTTGAAAACAATGCACGTTGGTCGAAGGCAAGCTTCTGGAACGACTTGATGTCTGAAATTGCCACCTTTGCTGCCGAAAATGGTATGGGTCGAGAATTTCCATTTACAAACGAAGAACAGTTGCAGTTGGCTGCTTTTCGTCGAGCTTGGTGGGCTTTATGGGTTCTGGTCGCTGCGATCGCTTTTCTCCTCTGGATCATTATCATTTGTTTGGTCACGCAGAAATGTCTCGACGTGCGTAGTCGACATTACAAAAATATAATTGTTGCCAATGTGTGAAAATTTGTTTCTTAAATCAAGCACATTCCCTTTCTGTTTTACCTTTTTCTTATTCACACATTTTTGTGGATTATTTTTATTTGTTCAATTTTTTGAACAATGCTTGATCCGGAACAACTGCCATTTCTTCTTCATCTTCACTGATATGCGATTAAAGAATTTAGAAAATTAGCAAGTTAGCAGCACTTGGAAGTGGATTTGAACTGAAGAAGTAAATTTGCATTTTTTTTCAATTCTGTAATTATGATAAATAAGGTAACTGCTCGTTGAATCCGAAATTTTATTCAATTTTTCTTATTTTCATTTCTGAAACGGTACCAAACTTTTACTACGTGGCCTTCTTTTACTGCAGCAATAAACATTCATTTTTCTACAGTATTAACTGAAATAATCATACTTGAAAATCAAATAGTATAGTATTCAGGTTGTAATTTTTTTTCCACTTTTAAGTGTTCACTTCAAAAGACGATCAATTGTAAACTCATACAAATTAAGCTTGCAGTTTTTGCGATTGAAAATTATCTGATGCATGATTTTCTTCGTATTTTTTTAAAGGTAAGCTAACTTTAGTCACTTATTTTTTCCTAACAACTGTACGCTTATAATAATATGCTTATGGTATTAGTCAGTTTTCTTGTTGAATGACCTATTGCAGATTTTTCACTTCGATCAGTGAAATATCACGTGAAACATTTCTAAAGCAATAAGTTTCATGTATGAACATGTGAATGCAAACATAAATGTGATCAAGAATTGAACAGGAACGTTTTTAAAAAAATTTACGTAGAAACAATCACATAACAAGTTTCAAAATAGTCAAAATATGATAAAACTATTTACATCAAACCGACAGTGGGTACATTCCATTCACTAGCAAATCTACTGCTGACTAGACTAAAAATTTGAAGTCCAGCTTCTCATTATAAAAATGTACTGTGGAAGTTACACGTTATCTTCATCGGCTATATTTGTTTTTGGCAATTTTTCACTTGCATCATTCGTGCACAACATACTAGTAGAAACTTCTTCTGCATCTGGCAACGGATGGTCGAGTATGTTATCGTAAATCCCATAGCTAGCTGAGGGGCCTGCAGCATTTCCGTCACCACAGTTGTTGTTCTCTTCACCGAATTCTTGAACTTTCAGCACCAACACATTGGTACCATCTTGGAACGACATTGAATAAAACGAAAATCAGCTGCGATTTGGAAACAATAAAAGTGATGAAAGCAATACCTCGATTTTCGCTGGTTAAAATTGCAGCATTGAATTCTGACGAATCAGGCGTATTAACACGAATACACGCACGATGCTGCACATCTGATGATGAAGGAAGCTAAAATAACTGCGGTAGAGAAGAAAGAAAACAGAATGTCATACCGTCTCATAGCACTGGTCGCTAGGTTCGTTGATAGAGGAATAATAGTGAAGGCTAGAATCCGAAATTGACGAATACACATGACGATGTGCGTCCATTTCCAAACGACGACGAACAATTTCCAACGGTTCTCTGATGGACAAATATCTGTAATTTGAAGACTGATCATCCGTGCTGGCAGAGCTACCACTTCTAGTAGCTTTCACGTCCACGCTTGCACCGTTTCCATTATTATATTTATTTTGAAAAGAAGGGAACGGTGGTCCGTAATCTTCCAACTCAACTACACTCGGTTCTGAATGAGGCATTCTTCTACCACTGACGCAAACAACGCTGCCGGTGCAGATTTTCCCCTTTTCAATCACAGCGTACAGCGGTTCCGATTCGTCGGAACGTCGCCTTGCCAACTTTGCCCGGTAAAACGGTGCACACTGGTGATTGTTGTCAACGCCATGCTGTGCACTACCAAGCTTATTGATCACGGCGTATAGTTCAGACACGTCACGCTGTAAATTTGGACAAGTCTGCATCGACGTGCCTTGAAAACAGGGCAAAAACAAATTTCCACCCTTCTCGAACTTTGGATAATCATAAGCACCGTTACGGTTGATCGAAACCAGTGGCCGACTGTCATAAAAATCACCGTCATCAATATTGTCATAATAAATTTTACCATCCGCCTGCACTTGACAATACAAAGCTTCACCGTTGCGTTCATCACCAACTTCAGAAACGCCGGCATAAACTGGCGTGTCGTCTGACGTTGATTTCCACTGCGTCTTGTTGGACAAGTCAGTGTAGACTTCAGAATCGCATCCTCTATCAGAAATCGGAAATGGCGGCAATGCTCTGTTTAAGGTAAACAGTGTCGCATCGCCTGATGCTCGTTTTTTTTTCATTGTCTCATTTAAGCCGCTGCTGCACTGCACGCCGACCAGACCACCGTCATTTGCCGGGTCCGGCTAAAGAAATCCATTCATCACGAGTGGGGAAAATGTTGAAAATATAATAAAATAAAATTATACCTCTTTGCAGTCTGCCGTATCGTTTGGAATCCCATTTTTCTCTTTGTACAGTCTGTACAAGAAGAAAACACTTTGAAACAGGTAAGAAAAGTTTTAATTTTGAACGTTTGCTAACCTTTTCTGGCTACGGCCACTGCATCCCAAGCATGTCAGGGTAAATAAAATTACAATCATCACAGATGATCCGCACAGTAATGCATGGAGGTAGAGCTGATCATCAGCGGGAAATACGAGCATGTAACTTTGATTGCAGCCAGTTCTGAGCTATTTAAATAGACGCTAACTTTACCGAAGGGTACTGTAAGTTTACTGTAACAAAATAAGGTTAAAAGTAGTAGAAGTATTTAATTGGAGCTTTATAATTCGAGTTAATATTGCAAATTTTACTGGTGATATTTTTAAATTTGTTATGTAATGTTGATAAATTATTTATTAAAAATTATGAAGTGAAATTGCAAAATGAATGTTATTTCTTGTACTGCTTTCTATGGGAAAAAGCCGTGTCTGTTATATTGAAATGATTTGGGAAAGCAGTCCGACATTTTTTTTTAGTAATTTACATATATTTACGTACATTCTACATTAATTTGCATAATACGGATGCTTTCCTGGTGAATAACCGTTTATGCATTGCAGTAAAATTTATATGATTTATGTTTCAAGTGATGGGTGAAATGCATGGCCCAGTTTTAATGAATTATTTCAATAAAAATAAAGTTTTTTCACCGCATGATAACGTGATAAAATAATCTCTGTGCCTAACGAGTATGAGCAGCTACGAAGCGATTCATTATTCCAGAACAACACTGATATTTTATCAGGATATGAAAGATGAAAATCGTGGAAACAAAAGTTCTAAAATCCATCAATTCTGTAATCATATAATATATAAATGCAAAGGCAAAAACTGAAAGCGAATGTAACTGTTTTTGTCAAAGTTTGATAATATGATAATATTTATCATTGAAAGCAAACATTATTGCGCATGTCACATTTGCATCCGGTATAATAAAACTAGCCTGTGCATTATTTCGGTCAATGAGCACGGTTATAAACATGTGCGGCATTTAGAGCACACGTAAATGCTTTTATGAAGAAACACCCCACGATTCATCAAAATGCCAATGTATGCATATTATGCCGAACGAAAAACGGGGATAAATTAAGCCTGGCATTTGACTATTGAAAGGAGATAAACAGAGTGAAAAGTTCTTCAAAAATACAGTCTGTTCAAAGTACCCAAGTTAGTTTTTTTATTATTAATTATAATAAATATGATGTTCAAATATTAAGCTATAATTTTTGTGTAAAGTATGGCTGAAAAGAATTTTGTTATTAGCCTTCTCCATAATATTTATTGAACTTGTGAATCGTTTGAATACAGTAGGCTGTCTGTCAGTAACTGCATCCGATCAGTCGGCAACATTGATAAGTTATTCGACATGAATGAATTGAATGGTAAAGGAAATGCTGAGAAAGCATCACTTCCGTTGGATAATGTTCAAGCGATCCAGGAAGAGATGGATCGTCATGCCGTTGGTTATTGCGCAATTATTACTTGTGTTATGGAAAAAACATTTTGTAAAAATTTCTTTTTCTCGTAGATATGATTATGGCAACAAGTAAACTTTATATGGAATCGTTGGAAGTGAAAACTTGTCGACCGAACTGGCGTAGCTATTTGCAGTATGTTAATTTTTGTAGTATATACATATATGATTCTTGTGTGTGCATGATGCAATTTGCATGGACTGTTCAGTTGTGTTGAATTATGAATATTGGGTGAATGGCTATTAATGGGAATTTTTCACTTTTTTTCAGAAGCAGTATGATTACACAAGAAGATTTTAACTTCATTACAGCATATGAAACAGTAAAGGGTGAAGAGAAAAGGGCATTTTTAGAAAACAACAAACTTCAGGTTGTAAGGAAATTGTTAATTATGGTTTTAGAGACATTTTGTCGGTTTTAGTGTGCCCGCACGTTTGTTAGTCTGATGTCCAACATATCTAAAGATCAAACGGTCCGATGTGTTCTAACAATGATTGATGATATGATTCAAGTGAAATTTTTTTCACGTTTGTTTTCAGGTTAAATGTGCAATTTGTTTAATAGGAAGACCGTAGTCGAGTGGAAATGTTCATCAGTTATGCTCGAAAGGAAAAACAGTCGGTATGGACACCATTTTTGGCTCTTTTAACAAGAGCTGATGGCTTTGTTATTAACCAAGTATGTTTATCTTTCGCAATTTCAAAATTGCAATTCATTTTTACTTTTGCAATTTAATGCAAGTAAATATTGATTTGCTTATCTTATGATCATTGATTGTTGCAGATTTTCGAAGAATATTCCGAAAATCAATATTTCAATATCAGTCTTGATATTTAATTTTGATTTGTCACGCTTGTTTGTTTCAATAACCAATTCGGTTATGGCTGTTGTGCATTGATAATTATTTAGGTTAGTTTAATTATTACTAAAATGGCTTGCTGCGGTGTAGATCTCATGGATGGGGCAGATTTAACTTACTTTCTTACGTGGTTGAAAGATCGTCTTCGTACTCCTGTGAGTATATATAGCTTTGTGGAATTAAAAAAAGTAATGTAAAATTTTCATTCAGGGAAATGAGTATATTCATACCACAGCTAGATGTTTACAAATGTTGCTTCGAATTGAAGAGTACCGGTTTGCTTTTGTCAACATAGATGGCATTTCAACGTAAATGCTTGTATGATTGATTTACTATTGATTGAACAAAATAGCTCATTTTTTAGTATTCTTTCCACTTTGGCTGGTCGAGCGAATTTTCAGCTACAGTACCAACTTATTTTTTGCATTTGGTGTTTAACTTTCAGTCCTGATATTGCTGAAAAAATGCATAGGTACACTCATATGAGGTGATGTTGAAACGAGTTTACATATAGCAGCAGCATAATTTTTAGGCTTGGTGTAATTTCTACGATAGCAGAAGTTGTTTCAGAAACATCAAAAGAGAAAGTAATACGAATAGCGTTGGCAACTCTTCGAGTAAAATTATTTTCTCCAATTACGGTATTTTGATTATTAAGGGGAAAATTTTTGTTTTACCGCTTGTAGAACTTGCTCGAAAAACCGGAAGATGCAAGCATTGCCCGTGAAAATGCTATACAAATGGTGCAGTGCAAAATTACCAAGACATTAGATTTACTCATGAGCAAAACTGTTGATGATCAAGAGTTTACTGAAGACATGGAATTTTTGGCTGATAGGTTACAAAGCAGCGTGCAAGATTTGAGGTGAATTTTATTTTATTTACAACACTCTTGATGTCAGTATTTTTTATTACTCTATTTATTTATTTTCACTGCAGCTCATTTGATGAATATCTGACTGAAGTGAAGTCGGGCCGTTTGCAATGGAGCCCTGTTCACAAATCGGAAAAATTTTGGAAAGAAAATACTCAGCGCTTTAATGAGAAAAATTTTGAAGTACTTAAGTAAGTACAAAAATGATTCAAATTATGATTAAACGTAATTTTTTAAAATCATTTTTATTATGTCATAGTGTTCTGAAAAATATTTCTCAATTTAAAATGCCGGATCAAGTGATTGAAATGCAATACCATTTCAGGATATTAATTAAAGTACTTGAAGTGGGTAATGACCCGTTGATTTTGTGTGTTGCTGCGCATGATCTTGGAGAATATGTTCGACATTATCCGAGGGGAAAAACGTAAATAATAATAATAAATATGGCGTAAAAATTGCTCTTATTTATAAAGAACAGTAAGCATTTTTTTTGTTACAGCGTTATTGAGCAGTTAAATGGAAAGACAATGGTAATGCGCTTGCTCACTCATGAAGATCCAAACGTTCGTTATCACGCACTTTTGTCTGTACAGAAAATTATGGTTCACAATTGGTAAGAATTCACTTTTTCTTGGCCAGCTTGGATATTCTTTTAATAACCGTACTATTAGTGACACTGAGTGAGCAAAATTAGACAGTGATGATTAATGCCGCATGGTAAGCAGTTCTGAAAAGATATAGTAGTGCACATTGATTATATATCAGTTTTGTCGCAGCGCTTTCAGTCGCTTTCTAATTTTGCTCACGACAGTTTCAGCTAATAGTTGGTTTCAGAATATGTCTATTTGAGAAAATGAAATTTTAAATTTTTTCTTGTTATTTTATTGCATATTAATTCTAAAGGGAATACTTGGGCAAGCAGTTGGAAAAAGAAAATCAAGAAAACAAGCAAAAATTAACTGCCCCAAACAGATCGAAACCGCTCGAAGCAAACACGGCAACTGAAACCAAAATGTGAAAGTGAAGAAAAATTTTTTTCTGCTCCTTGGAGATGTGATTTCTTTTACTTGATTATGCGTGAATGAATAAGCTGCAATGTAAGGATTAATCAGAAATGAAGATCTCATTGTTTTTGAGAAATTTTAGAATTCAGCAAAACATCCTGCTAATGTATTCCATTCTGTTCGCGAAAACTACGATAATTGTGTAATTTAAATGCAAATTAAAAATCAGTTGCTCTACTCAGTACTGAATTCCATTTATTTTTATTCAATTTCATTTCACTATTCTAAGTTACTGTTGTTTGATTCATTTCTTCTTGCTCGGCAGAACGATACCATCAAACTAAAGAAGGAATTTTTCAAGTGAATATAAAGCTTGATAAAATTATTGTCGTACCCGTTGTTGGAACCACTTAATCGATTCTGCTTTGGTAATACGATGCTTGGCGCCAATTTTGCTTTTGCAACGGCGTCGTTCTGAAATGCAGAATCCGGGTCTTCCGAGAACAACATAAAAGTCCATTCCATAAATGCCAATTGCCGGGTCATACTTAATACCAAGATCAATATGTTCTTGAATACCGAAACCAAAATTTCCACATTCACTAAAACAGTCTGCGCGCAGTTCATATTCTTTAACCTAAAAAACAGAAACATTAAAATCCTTCTTCAAGTTAAAACAACACATACCTTCAATCCTTTTTCTAAAATTTCTTCTGCTTTCGGTCCTCTAACCGTGCAATGAACAGCAATTTTTTCGTTACGCCTTATTCCAAATGAACGAACGGTGTAACGAGCTAAATGTATAAATATGCATTTAGCTATATTTTACAAGTGAAGAATAATGAACGTTAAAATAGTCGCGTTTAATTTAAGAACTCTACATTGTGTATGTAACTATGCATTACACAAACTATAAATATACGTTGATAATTATACAAACCAGTGACTGATTTTTAAATATTGCATATTAAAACCAAAAATTTCATTATCCTTACCTTTAGAAAATATGGGCGTCTGTCCAGTTAAAGTTTCTAAAACTTTGGCGGCTCTTGTTAAACGATCGCCAGATTCACCAACACAAATGTTTAAGCACAGTTTGCGAATGCGAAGATTTCGCATAGGATTGTTAGCTTTAGATTTCTTTTCTTTCTTCTTTTCTACCTGAAATGAAAATTTATGCACAAAATCAACAAGTACAACATTTCCTTACCATTTTCTATAATGTATGACTGCACAACAGTAATCTCCAACAAATCTTAAACTACAGTAATATTTGAACCTGATTGCTAATTTTATTTGAGAAATTGAATTACATTCTCTGATTATTAAAGTATGCATCTCTAAACTATTAAAATTAAAACTAAAAATTTTTAATTGAAATTAATTTTTTTGAGTGTTTCTGAAGTAAATAAACGCCCACCAAAATGATAGTTCAGATACGCTTATGCAAGAAATTAAATAGTAGTTTAACATTATTTTTAGTAATTCTTTAAAATTCTAATGTTATATAATTTTTCTGTTAATAATCAAAAACTCAGATGGATAAATATTTCATTTCTGAGTCAATGACATTTCATATAAACAGAGCAGCAATTTAATCATTACTTGTGGTGTTTCGAAATTATATTTTAATTTAATGTGGTATTTCAGGAAATGCTTTTAATAATGATTACATAAATAATACCTTTATAGTTTATGTGGAATGCTTACAGTAAGCTTCTGCGTTACAGTTGTTTTCATTCATTGTGCAGCTTACAGCGTAGCATTTGAAATGAAAAAGGCATGATATTTTATTTATTAAAATTTTCACTTGAAATTTTAATGATGAAAGTCTCTTCCGGATAATGAATATTTGAATGATTCAGTTTTTTCTGAAACAGATAGACATTTTTAAGTAATTTTCGATGTTTAGACTTTTTTGATAATTATATTTTAGATAATTTATTTGGAAATCTAAAGGTGTTCATTTTCCTTTATTCTGAAGCGTGTTGGACAGACGAGAAGCGGTGAAATAGTTAATTTTTCAGGTTTGTCAGCTTGCAAAAAGTAACAACTAATTTTCATATTTTTAATGCTCGCATGAGTGAAGTTTCCGTTTTGAATGGTGATATGTATAAATCTATTGTTTTTAGAGAAAAATACATATTTTCCATTGAATGATATTGAATGTACAGCGTAATTTGGAGCGATGACTGTCTTCTACAGAATGGAAAAAGCTGTGGCATTGTAGATTGTTTTTTTTTGCTGATAATATTCTGTCAAACATGCATTTAAAATATGAAAATAAGTATTTAAAGCAGTTATTTTTTTCAGAAACAGCTAATTAATCTGACTGTTTAATGAAACTGTGGGAATAATTTTGTTTGACTGATTTTGGGTAAAAATCAGAACTGAATATATATAATGCAATATTTTTACTTTAAAAATTTTGCTTATGATAATCTTAGTATTGTAAATATTTCTTTATGGTTCAAATTTATTAATACTAGTGCTAATAAGGAAAATTAATGAAATAGTAAGTTTCTATAATGAAAAAAAGCAAAGCCACATGCACGTTGTCCAGTGACGTATTTGCAAATACATGCTTTTTACATAAGCCATATCTATTTGTTGCCATATGTGTTTATTTGCAGTCGCAGTTGCTTTTTTTTGTTTAATCATGAAGAAGATTTTGTCATAAGAGTGAATGTAATGAAATTCTTAATACATTGGATATTAATGTTGCCAGTAAGCTGTTACTAATAATTCATTATTAATGGCAATAATTTATGTTATAAATTTTACTTCATAATGTAGCAAGTAATGCAGATTACAGCTAATGATATTTTGATGATTGGGAATCATGTATTGTATGATAATGTTTGTATATCTTATGAACTACATTAATTTTAAATTGCTCTCTCGGTTTGTATTTAAGCAATTAAGAAATTATTAATACGATCGTTCATGTTTTCAGACAATATTGGTGAGGTGTATTTATTATTTTACAGATACGTCCAAATTTAAGCTTTTTTAATTTGTGACGTTAGTTACTGAAAAGCTGTTTAGGTGAATTATTACCTATTTTACTTTAAGTTTCATAAATTGTAGAAAAACAGTTATTGCTGGAATGTTTTTATAGCTTGAATAATAATGAATGCAGTTTTTAGAAAAATAAATGCCGTAAGAGTAGCTCACATTGCACCTTGTGAAGGTGAAATACGTCATGTTTTTACTTAGTTTCATCATTTACGTAATTGAAACAGAAATTCAAAAAGCTCAAAATAAAGGAAAATTTGCTAATTATCTAAGCTATCAAGTTCATTTAAATATTGAACTTAATAATTTTAATTTTACTTGATTATCACAATGTTTTTTTCTTACTGTGCTTCAAATCTAGATCCTGGTTTATTAATTGCAGGTTTTGTCTTGTGGTAACGTTGTTTTACAAGTTCTTTTTTGTTAAATTTAGTTTCAAATCGTTCACAAGTCACTTTTTGTCCATTAATTTTTCTTCTTCAGAAAATTTTGAACGATTCATTTTACAGTTTCCGTTTTTAGTTCCATTTAATGTTAATTCAATTTTAGAATTGTTTTGGAAAACTTGTTGCTCATGCTCATTTTCCAATGATATTGTTTATTTGGTTATAATTTGAGCGTGTTGTTTTTTTAAATATAATTTATATTTTTTGAAAACCATCGCAGAATTTTAGTTGCGTGAATGGTTCTGTTAGCTGATGCATGAACGCTTAGTGAACGATGACAAAAAAGGTGACATGTCTACGCAATCCGCTGCGCGGAAGTCGGCGCTTTTCCGCTTTGGACGTAGAGCAAAGCGGAAATCGAAGTATGTTATTCTTTGTTTTGTTTTATTATGTTTCCTTTCTTGTTTGAAGCTCATCTCTTTAAATTCTGAAATTCTGTTTTGTTTAAACTAAGTTTTGTTTAAAGCTGTTTAAAAAAGGGTAACTTCCTTCAATTATTGTAATTAAAGTTTTCTATATATTTATTAATTTCAAAAAATTCTGATCAAAAGTAATTTGTAGGAAAGCAATGGCGGTGGACATTTCAAAGGAGCGAAATTTTGCGGCGGACATGGTCGAAGGCGTGGGCCACTCAAGTGCCGACTGTGGTTCGTCTTCCGTTCATGGTCAGTCGGTTTTTCCGATGCAACCAACGCCCGACTCGTTCTGCAATGACCAACAAGCATCTGCTTTGCCGTCAGTTAGCAAAGGTGCAACCAAAGAATGTCCGGTGTGTGTCACGCGGCAACCGATTGAGCAGTTTCCTCGTTTGATTTGCTGCAATCATCGAGCTTGTCTGAGTTGCTTGATTGAAGTACGTCATGCAGTATTTAAATATAAAGTTGAATACTTTAGCTGCACGAGTGTTTATGTGTTATATTAGTTGATAATTTGTTAAAATTCAGCGACTCATTTTACTAAGTGACCAACGTATTCAAATTAATCATCATAATCTGTGCCGATGCTGTGACAGATTTAGTTTTCATATTTTGTTTTAAAATAATTAATTTTGCTTCCCTTTGAAGAAAACCAATTTTCTTCGATATTGTTTACCTTCTTGTATATATTGGGAAAGCGCAGTATTTAATCAACCATTCTGCTTGTTGGAAATGTGAATAATTGATTTGTTTACTCTTACATTTTTATTTTTAAATTGTCGTTTCGCTTTAATTATGTATGTTGTCCCACTGTTAGACGCTTCAATGATGAAATATTACTATTTTAATTTCATTTTTAATCACTAATTTCATTTCATTTAATTCATAATATTATTTTTGTCTTATAGAGTGGAATGTTCAGTGTGGTGAAATTAAGTTTTCTTTAAAAAAATTTAAACTGAAGTGATTTGTGGTTTTTAAAAAGTAATTAGGGTCTGCATCTTGTTGAACGTGATGGTGGTATTTTCCAATTATTTATTTGAGCTTTAGGTAAAACTTTAATTTAAAAGGAAGATGATAAAATACTAATTATACTTAATTTTGTATTCATTGTGATTGATTAGTAATTATTTTCAATCAAACAGTTTATCTATAATTACTTATGATTTCAGGGTTGTTTATAATTTTTTTGTTTATCAAATAATAGGAGGAAACTGCGATAAGCTGTGAGACTTCTTACTTTCACAGCTTTGAGCAGCATCTTGAAAATGACTTTTCTGGTCAGTAATTTATTATTTTTTTTAATAGTACTTACAGCTTCAAATTTTGGAAAGTCGCGTCAATCTAACTTGCTATGAATGCAACGAAATGCTACATCCGGATGATGTGTACAGTATATTGAAAGATAAGCCACACTTAATTGAAAAATATGAAGAATTTTCGGTGCGTCGTGTGTTGATGAGTGATCCGGACACGCGTTGGTGTCCTGCGCCAGATTGTAGGTAATGATTTTAATGGTATAAGATTGTTATTATTTTTTGATTGTGAAGTTCTTTTTTTTTCTTACAGTTATGCCGTGATTGCCTCAGGGTGTGCTGCTTGTCCAGAAATTAAATGTGAAAGGATCGGATGCGGTGCGTCATTTTGTTACCATTGCAAAATGATTTGGCATTCGAATCAAACGTGCGATGAAGCAAAGGCTTCTAGGCGTTCAGTGGCCGACTCGCCCATGCAAATTGATGTGAACGTTAAACGTAAGTTGAAAGCATTGTTAATTGTAATTGTTTAACTGTGTTGATTTTGTTTTGGTATTTTTAGCCGGCGATTTGAAAGCTTGTCCCCGGTGTAAAACATACATAGTAAAAATGAATGACGGTTCGTGCAATCATATGATCTGCGCGTTATGCGGTGTTGAATTTTGCTGGCTTTGTTTGAAAGAGATATCCGACTTGCACTATCTCAGGTAATCATCGTCTGATAAGCTGCAAAAGCAGAAGAGAACAATTTATTAATTATTTGAGTGAGTGATTGTTTTACTTTTTAGTCCATCAGGTTGTACATTTTGGGGCAAGAAACCGTGGTCGCGTAAGAAGAAATTAATTTGGCAAGTGAGCATGCTTGTGGGAGCGCCAGTTGGTATCGCTTTAGTGGCCGGTCTCGCTGTGCCTGCGATTATTTTTGGTTTTCCAGTGTGGATTGGTCGAAAGGTGATTGGATGTAGCGTAATTTTGCAAGCATCTATTAATGTATTTTGTATTTGGATTTTTAGATTCATCAGCGCTTAAAATACAGTACGAAATTCAAGCGCATTTTCGCCATTTTAGGAGGCGTTGCCGGTGGTGTAGTATTGAGCCCTGTGCTGGCTTCGTTAGCCATCAGTATGTGTGCTGTTTATCGTGTCGTTGTAGGGAAATTTTGATGAATGGTGCAAAATTTAAAAAGAAAATTTAATGATCTATCACATTTTTTATTTCGGAAAAAAAGCTGAAACGGTGCAATTGTTTCAGGTGTCGGTGTGCCAATTTTGTTGGCTTATGTATACGGTGTTGTACTGGTATCGCTGTGCCGAAATGGTTATTGCGGTGTGAATTCAAGCAACAGCGGCGTTCGTTTGGACAGTGACGAAACTGTTGTCTCGTCGGCAGGTAAAACAAACTGCTAGAGTTTTTTCTTTTTGTCTAATTCTGGTAAATAGCATTTTCTTCACTTCAGTGCGCAACGAGCTGATGCAAGAAAGGGCGTTCTTATTGCGTGAAGTGGATCGTCAGGATTCGGAAAATTTCATCACCTCTGTCAGCAGCGATGCCAGTGGTCAAAATAGCATTCAGATTCAGGTGGACGTTTGTGACTCTACGGTACCGGCGGCTGAAAGGCATTCTCGTTTCAATGTCGAAGCTTTGAGTACGAAAACATTTGAAACCGCTTGTTTCGACGACAAGGTTTGAAATTTTGCATATCCTCTCACAGCTTTGCTTTGAACGATTTTTTGCAGAGCATTCGCACATACGACAGTTTTGCCGACACATGCAACGTTTCTTTGCAAGAAGGTGGCAGTTTGAAAGGTTTGCACGGTTCGTTGGGATTTCCTTGCGTGGATGAAGAAGCCAAGAGTACGGCGAATTCTGCTGCCGCGGTGCAGCGGTTTCAAGATTCTACTACTTTGAACTGTGATTGTACAGACGTCAACTCTTCTACAATTAATGGCAACACTGCTGTGGAGCCGTCTTCCTGCCGTGGTTTGGATTCGTTGGTTTTGGCGTTTGCTGACGAGCAGTCTGCAAGCAGTGGCAACCAATCGCCATCTGAAAAAATTGAAGAATTGGACAATGGTATGTAAATAAATAAATAAATATATATACATGTGTGTGTGTGTGTGTGTGTATTGTTGTTCTTTCTTTTTTGATTTGTAATCTGCGACACAATGTGGAAAATTATTTTGAATATTACACGACCATTTTTCATCTTTTTTTTTCAATGCAGAATCGTCGCGTATTTTGCTTTGCTGTCAGAGTGATGAATCACATTCAGAGTTGTCTTGCAAGCATCGGTTGAGGAACAGTTCAGCGGAAGGTGAAGGTGAATTTTTGCTTCTGCCGTCGGATGCTGTTTTGTGGAAAAGTGGCAAGCCGCTATTGAGCGAGATGAAAATGTCGAAAAGTTCCTCGACCTTGTCGCAGCGTCCAAGCGCCGCGTCGACCGTGCTCAACAGCATTCTGGAAATGGCCTCGGATTCAACGGCCGCTTTGGATCGGACAGCTCGCGGCTTGTTCACCTCCGTCGACAGAAGCATGGGCGCTGGTCGGCGACGGTTCAGTATGCTTTTTCGCAAAGAGAAAAACGCAACGGATCCGATGCCAACGATTTTGTAAATAAAACAGATTGTTCCTTCCAAATTTGTGCATGCTGTTTTCAGAAGAAGTCAATGTCGAATTTTGCATCATCTTCCTTATTTTAGACCTGATTTTCTCGACCACGAGGACATTTCTCGTTCTATGCCGAACATGAACAGCAGCAGCTGCCAGCTGAGAAGCCAACTATACGACGACCAAGCACAGAGGGGAGATTTTTAGTGCGTTTCTTCCTCGGTTTGTCAGTGTAACAACAATTGCGTTTTGTCTGCTGCATGATTCAGCTCAAAAATGGGTCCTGGAAACTATCCTACTTTTTCTCTTCAACATTTTTTCAACAAATATTTTATTTTATTTTATTCCATTGCCACAACACAAGTCGGTCGGTTGCACGTTTGTACTTTTATATGATGGGTTTTGCTGAAAACCAAACTTTTCTCTGCCGGGCAGTATTTTATAGACGAATTTTTTTATTTAAACCACGCCTTTCGTCACCTCAACAGTTGTTGGATTGTTGTCCGTAACACTCCTTCCTTCTTTTCAACATTATCGTCGTGTATTTTTTAAAACGAGATGATTTTTCATACGTGCATTTTTGTTTTTCTTTTGCATTTTACATTTTCTCAGTGTCAATTTGTGCTGATTTGAACATTTTTTTGCAAATGCGATCATGAAAAAAATGTTTTAAAGTAAAACCCCTTTTTTAATTTGTCGACTATTTACTTGCCAGCTTTCTCTGTTTCACATGAGCTGACGTATATTTTGTAATTGCATTGAATATTTGATTACATTTCTTTTCATTAATAATACGGACAGTATGCTTTTTGTTTTTTAATTCTTTTGTCTTTTGTTTTAGATATTATTCTTGTGACAAATCGGTGGTGGAGGAAATTTCTGATATGCGTATGCATCAGCTTTGCAGACTTTTTCAAAACACGAAGGTAATTTCTGATATAGCTATTTATTCATAAGTGTATATATATATTTGAGTACACCAGTTTGCGTTTCTGGGCTCTCGTGCAGTAGTGATGTGTCATCATTATAAGGGACGTAGTAATCTAATGAATTTGTGGTAAAATAATGAATTTTGAATAATTTTATTTCTTCAACCTATCATTTGATTTTTTAATTTGCTGAATTTAAGCATCAAAATAAATGTATTTGGTTTAATTTTCTTATCATTTCAGCGTTTTAACTCGCTTACAATCGACATTGACATTTGTTCGATTTGATTAAATTTGCAGTCTGTGACGTTGAAGGATCATAGTTTAAGCTTTTTTCAGGCAGTTATGAATTTGCTATCTTATCGTAGAACATTTTTTCACGATGATGGGCCATCACAGTTTCCGCTTTGCAGCGATGCTTCAATGTTTGATGACGTGAATATTGAAATGCCTTCCACGGAAGAGGGGGAGCTCAGCGAAGACTTGGTTAATCTGCTTGAAAAGCAGTCTCATGTTCGCCTGAATGACAAAACTGCTGTAAATAATTTCAGAAATGCAATAAAGTATGCCCAGAAAACGAAGCACATCGATACTAATAATATTCAGCCAATGCAAGCGCTATTCGCAGGGATGCACTTACATCTGCGAAATGACGACAAGGAGAATTTTCTTGGTTGCCGCAACGAGGAAACGCTGCTTAATGCCAGCAAAACTTCACATGGATATTTCATTTCACCACTGGCTAATATGACATCTGAAAAGTAGGTAATCTGCTGACAACAGCTTTGCAAATAACAAAAACACCTTCTAATTGTAGCTTAATGAGCAACTAATTTTTGATTGGAAAAATAAAAAATTCTTTTAAAGATTTTGAAATATTACCACTAAAATAATTTGTTGTAGCTTATGTATTTCTTACGTGTTCTCAACGGTAATGCTTATTACTAGAACTGTAATATCATTAACAAGCATATGTTTGCGGATCCTCTTTGCTACCGATTTCTAATTTAAATTTGTAAATTAGTTTTTTCCAAGAACTCTTTCATTAGTTAATTCTATTAGTTTATTTCTGTAGTCTTTCATTTTATATTACATTATTACTGAATGTTATATGATCTATATGAAAATTCACGTGCAACTTAATTTGCCAGAAAATTGCAAATCTTCATTTCAAGCAAAAATTACAAAACAATTTGGCGTGTAATTTTTACATACAGAATTTTGTTACTGTTATTCAATCTCATGAATTACTAATTATTCACTGTGCAATATCTTCCTAAATTGTGCAGGGGATAACAAAAGAAATAACAACTGGAGGCATTATTATTCAATGTGAAACATTCGAAATCCATCCATTCTTGCACGACATGATTGTACATAACATTATCAACTACTAATGAAGTTCAGTTGAGCAACACATGTTTAACAAAAGGCGGCTATTCAAATCGCAGCAACATTACTAACAATTGCAACAACTTTAGTGCAACTTTGCAAATTTAGTAAAACTATAAAGCAACGAAAGTACAAAATCAGTTGGAATAATAAGGATCAAAGCATCACACTTTTCTACAAATAGCAACTGATCTCCATTCTATACAAAGGTATGAATATTGCACAAAAAATGAACTTCATTAATTGCAAAAGTTTAATGCTCTACGCATGTTATTAACCACTTAAAGAGTAAAAATGAAGTGACCTAACCAAAGGGAACGTCATACTCCATTTCATTGAACTACAATTACAAAACGTCATCTAGATTAGCAGGCAAAAGCGGCATCTAATCTCCTCGACAGTATTATCGTCATTTAAGAGGTAAGTTGTTCTATTAATTGTTTCCACGTTTAGTGCGCGAAATAATTTCAAACTCAACGTTACGTGCTCATTGATAGATCCCAAGGTTCAACATAAACCTACAGATCAGTTTCATTGAATACACAATTTGTCATTTATCTGCACTGAATTCACCGTGATACAAATGATAAGAGTATACACTCTACTCTGCATGGTAGGAGTTTTGGTAAAATCTTAGTTTAGAAGATGCAATTATAGAAAGAAAAATATAATGCAGCAACAAATGTGAATTTCAAAAAACTTCATTTTCAATACACCTAAATTGCAGAGTCGTTATCACTGAATGAAAAGCAAACAGAACGTGCAAAGTTCAAAGCTCCTGTATTACAAAAAGAAAAATCAGGTACAGTATGAAAGAATAGCACATTTCTAAAATGAATATAACAGGAAAAAATTAGGATTAACAATAAACAGGAATGAAACAGATCCACATTCATAATTATCAACAAATTCCATTTTCTTTCAACTTCCATCAACAACATAACAATCTAAATTAGAATCACGTTAATCGCAAATATCATAATCAGTATGCTTTCATGCAACGGGCAAGTAGCTTCGGAGTGATTCTGTAAATTTTTCTCAACCGTTGAAATTATTTTCGCCACAATTTAAAATTTAAAATTGAAACAATTCTAAAAAAGCAAGATTTTGCGTTCTTAGAAAGTAGCATTTTGTCGCAAATTTCGCTTTTTTTCTTATGTATTGCTAAATTATGATAAATTAAAGGGTTTCGGAAAGTTCCACGGCAAACAAACGCGTAAATGGTGAATAAATTGCCTCTGAAGTTTCCATGTGCCGATCTTAATACACAGGAAAGCCGCCATACTGGAACTCCCTTGAAAATGAAACAAGGGTGGTTGAATTTTTGTATACGAGACCTTTCCGCCATTATAATGAGATATTCATTCACATTTTTGCACTCTGGTACGATATTGTCGTTGTTTTGGGGCAACTTTGATTTTC
>NW_003526941.1:1980231-2011393 GCF_000181795.1 Trichinella spiralis
CGTGAAGATTGAAGGTGAAGTCATCTAAAAATAGAAAACAACTGTTTCATAATATATAATAATAACAAAGAAAAACATTAGTTTCCATTCACCATACATGTGAAGTCATGCAAACAGCATGCATAAAATACATGGACCACATTATCAATATGTAACTTACATCTTTCATAATGACAGTTGATATTAAAGAGTAGAATCATAGTTGAGCACGTGCACGCTTCCATGACGATGCAATGAATGAAGTATTCTGAAAAGTTGTACAATAATAAGCAAATTATGCAAAAGGAGGAAACTTTGCCCACGGTAAAACAACCTAATTTTCCGTCAATAATAGCTTAATAGCATAAATATAATGATTTAATTAAATGGCTAAAGTTATTACGGTATTGAATCAAATGCAATAATACACTGTAAAGACGGACATAAAAGTGTAAAATAAATCTAAAAACTGAATACTGCCGAGTGATGAAAAACGAGATTCAGCGATTACATAACTTCGCGTAATAATTAACTGAGGACGTTATCTGACGTTACTGCTATTTATTTCAGTCAAGTGAACAAGTACCTTGCTACTGATAAGGCCAGTTTCAGAAAAAGGTTAATTTCCATATTAGTTTGGGTCGAACAGTGCCAAGTGAACGTTGTATGTTTAATATGTAACTGCACTAAAACTGAACACAAAAGTAAGTATTCCGGAAAATTACTGAGAAAACTGAAGTTCACCACCTGCCGTCATGAAAATACTCTAAGTTATTGACCATGGAAACTAAAAATTAGTAAACGAGTAGTAAGTAAATTATGCAAATAGAATATTACTTTACCTTCGGTCAAATAACCTAATTTTCAGTTTGCAATAAGGTATAAATTTCATGCTTGATGAAACAGCATTCCTTGTGGCGATACCTTTCACATAATATTGCGGAAATTACTAATAATATGCAAATTAGTTTCAATTTTTGTCATATAAAACTTCTTTACTCTCTTCTGACTCTATAAATATAAATATAAATATAAATATAAATAAATATATAAATATTATATATATATATATATAATTAATTCCAACCAAAAAAAGATTTTCACATAAAGCGGTTTGCATAACGAACAATGCAAATAAAGCGCTGTTCGATGCAATCTCAACTGAAAACAGAACTGAACTTTAAATTCTCAGGTCATCATATCAACTGAGTGCAGTACTTATTTGAAGCATGGTTATAAAAGTCGTTTCACAGTCACTGAGAACAAAATTTGTCGAACAGTATGGTTGAAAGTATTTTAAGAAAAAGATAATAATATTCATAATTCAATCGAAACATTAGAATAAGCGTGATTTGATAAAAAATATTCATTTCACGTTGTACGTAAATAACACAATTTTTACAGTAATGCACTTAATACATTAAGGAAATTCAGGTAAAGTTGAATAAAATTGAATTTTAATCTTTTTTCATTTGACTCATCATTTTGAACTCTTTTTTGTACAATTAAAATTCGTTGTTGTTGAAAGATTAACATATTGAATAAAATCTGCAATTTTTGCCTCTAATTTGAATAAAAGACTTCCCACTTTTAATGAGTAATTCAAAATTTTAAGAAGAAAGTAATACCAGAATTGAGCTTTCATAAAAATGATTCGAAAATTCAACAATTTTCCAAATCAAAATAGCTCCTTTTACTTAATTGCTCAGTTTGCACCACTTTATTTAATTCATTTCAATAAAAATTAAAATTTCAAAAAAAAGAGTGTTCAAATTCAGAGCCGCTGTAAAACTGAACATTTTCTATCGAAAACTTTCATTTTCAACAGCTATACTGTACGTGCAGAAGTGTTGTGCAATTTAAGAGTTTTGAAGAATATAAAGCAAAAAATCCACTCAACACAAGAGATGAAAACGAGAAAGCATTGCATAACGGTGACTGTAAATGAATTTCACTTACTTCGCGACGTATGCTGCTAAAGTATAGTTCACAAATTTGGCAAACAGTACATGCACACTTATCATCTTTATCAATATTTTGTTATTCTTTGTAAGAGATGATTATCGTTATGATAGAAAAAAATTACCATTACTTGCTGGTTTATATGAAAACGTATGGAAAGCTTTAGTTTCAATTGAATGATGAAGAAAAAAAATGAATCGACAATGATATATAAAGTTCGTTGAAAGGGTATTTATTTTTGAAAGTGCAATTTCTGAAAAAGTGAAAATTGTCTTCGGTGAATGATGTTGTGCAATATTTTTGATTACTGAAAAATTTACTTGAACGACGAAGTTTGTTTGAATGAAACAAGAAAAAAAATTCTTTGCAAACTCGCAATTATCGTTTGATTCAGTGAACAGTGCACAAACAGCACAGCAAAAATAGGGGAGTGGAGGGGTGGGGGAGGGGGCACGTCACGCAATTGTTTCGTGTTTGTGCAGCTATACGCCAACTTGGCACTCAGCCGGCAAGCATGCCGTAAGTTCATCACATTATCAGTTTCTGTCGATAAAAATTGAAACTGTTTACCTAAGCAACAATTAAGAAAAATTACCCAATTGACTGACGTAACGCAGTTAAATATTTTCTTCTACTTCCATTCGTTGCTTCAATTGAACGAACCTTTCGCACAACTTCCCTCTTCCATCTCTCTCTCCGCTTTCTCTGGTCTTACGTTAATTGCTGCCCCTCAGGCAATGTTTCTGCGCTCGATGAAACAACGGTAATTTGCTGTTTATCATTTTCAATAACCATCTTTTTTAAAATCATCCTAATTAATCATTTTCAAAGATCAACACTTTGGTCAATCGTTTTCACAATTAGTGGTCTGCTGTTGCTGTGTGTGGGCAGTGTGGCGCTCAGTTTGGGCCACTGGGAACAAGTACCTCTGACATTCTGGATATTTGCTTGTTGCTTGTTCAATTTTTACCAAAAACAAAGCAAATCTAACAATGCCGATCTGTTTCAGAATTCTGACTTCTGGCCGGTGCTATTTATCAGCATTGTTCTACTGACGTTCGGTTTGCTTCACTTGTTCAGCGTTAAAGTTCTGCTTCACAGCAACAACGCTGCACTGAAAGCTCCTCAATCACCGTTGGTTGCTGTCGTTGAATACATCCACGTCAAGCCGCAGCTACTTGAAACGTCAACTCAAAAGCGACCATCATTGACATCAACAACAACGTAAGAGAGCAATGGATTTGATTCCATATTTTAATTTTCAACTTTTCGTCACGATATATACAAATATATGCATTCAATTATTCTAGGCTTCCAATTGGATTCCTTCCATCAAAGAATTTCCCTGTTTTTCAAACCAACTAATGTAAATGTAGCTACCAAAATGCTCTCTAATTCCATTACTCTTGTTATTCTTATTCTTATTCTTATTGTTATTATTACATTCACACACACACACACACATACAACACACGCTGAGCAAGTAGGTGAATTTTGATAGATGAGAAATTAATTCACTGAATTCTCAAATTTGTCGGTGCTTAACCAAGTCGCGTTTATTTTTATAGCACGTATGCATTTTCTTCACCATAAAATGCATCATGTAAATAAGAACGAATAATAATAATAGTACAGCGCCGAATTCAGCGACGATCATCCTTTGCATGTAATGTTCATTATAAATTTTTACATATTAAAAAAAACGACTTACGTGGAACTTATCTGGTTGGCAAAAACAGTAGCACATTTCCATACAACTGGCCAACAAGCTCCACTGATCACGGTGCAAATAAACAAAAACAAATACCTTTTTTATAAAACAAATGAGGTAACAAAACCTCAAAAAGGAAAAATGAGGTCGAATAAATATATCATTTATACTTCAATGGTAGAGTTTGTCGTTCACTGGAAGCGAGCCTTTTTCGTCGGTGTTGAATTTAAATCTAAATCTTGCTCGCTCGAACTGGAAGATTCCACCGAATCATCATGCTTTGCCTCCTCAGTCGTCGCCGCACTGCCGGAATCAATACCCTTAAATTGGTCACGGTCATGCTGATGCTGATGATCCATCTCCTCATCAGAATCTGAATCATTGTAATCCACCAAAGCCTAGGAATGAAAAACGGTAGGGAAATGAAAATTATCAAAAGTTCATCAAAAAATTCTTCAACAGAGAAATTTTAAAAATTGGAGGAGTTGAAAGAAAACAAGCAAGTGCCTGAAATTTCACCTAGGCTTTGTACAAACAAAACTCACAGCTACTGCTGCCGTAAGTGAATGAGACAGTTGAGGGGTTAGAAAGAAAGAAAGAAAATTTTTACTCTAACCGCTGCGACAGTTTCTTTGTGAACATTTTCACCAGCATTCAAACGTGCTGCCAAAGAAGACGAGTGAATGACAATTTTGTGGGGCTTTGGCTTTGGTTTCACTGGGCCGAAAAAGATACCGTCGTCGTCGTCGTCGTCATCTGTAAAATATATGATACACACACAAGATACACAAACTCAGCAAACAGTGGTAAAGCATAACACAAATAGTAAACATTAGAAATTTGCAAAATATACCACAGGGTCGAAGCGGTGGCAAATTCACTTCGGAACCGTTGTCAACCGAGTAAGCAGTGCTGCTAGCAGCATTTGCGCCGGGCGACTGGGTCACCGTAAAGCCTTCGGAAGACTTGGAACCAATCGGATAAGAAATCACAGAACTACGCGGCTGTTCCGCATTGAGCGTTCCACCGTTGCTATTCCACTCATCCTTATGAAAAATAAATTAATTCCCATTTTCACAAAACAAAAATACCACCGTCGCCTGCCTACCTCATCATCGTCATTCAACCATTGTTCTTCTTCGTCCAATTCCCGTGAATTTCGAATACGCCTCCAAGAAGCACTGTCTGTCAACGATCCACTTCTGGAAAAATATCAATTCATTAATTAAAATTTTCACTTCCGCTTCAGTAACTTACGATGAATGACTACTGCTTTTCATTGACAAAGAGTCTTGCTGTTCGTAACGTCGCTTCAAACCTTGGAACGTATTCACGTATGTCACATCTTCGAAATGTTCCATGTAATTTTCCACAAAGTGCAAGCATAATATACGCACGTTTTCCTGAAATTCAATTCAATTCAATTCAATTTTCCTTTCATACAACAACTGCTATTTGCTTCTTATTCGTACTAATCAACATTACCGTGCGAATAAATTCGAACAACTCTATCAGAGCAGAATTCAAAACATTGTACTTTGATCCGTTTGCAATAAAGCATTTTACAACAGGATCAAACAAACGATGCCGAATAATGTGCCTGTTGTAGAAATCATCCCTGTGATGTACAATTTTTCGAAAAAATCGCAAAGCACCTGATATATAAATTGAAAACTACTCATTTGAAATTTGAACAGCAAAAAGAAAGACAAATATTCATCCTACTAAGCTTTAAAAACATATGTCGTGATTGCAAAAAGACCAAAATTTTTGCAACTAAATCTCGGCTCAGCACCAAACTTCTAACGTGGTAGCTGTGGTGTTCAATACAAAACGTCAATAGCTCCAAATATACGTTCGTCAAATTAGCATTGCGGTAACTATCTAAACCGAACATTCCATTACAGACAATCAAACAAATATACAAAACCGTACCTTTGATCAATTTGTTACCGTTAATGGAGGGGAAAAAACGAGCAAAAATCTGCGGCACGCAGCATCTGTAAAAAAGGCTCAAAAATTCGTGTTTGTCGTTGCGCTAAATATTTGCAAAATTAAAAATCACTGAAAAACTGATGGAAAAGTACGCTGAAAATAGACAAGTACTTGTTGTGCAGTAGCAGTAGGCATTGTTTCCGGGTCGATTAAATTTTTAAGAACAACATACGCATGCATTGTAGTTACCAAATCTGGATCTGGATCGCGGTTCATCAGATCGATCACCAAATTAAGAAACAGCTTTTCCTAAAGCCAAAAAATATGCACAAACGGCATACAATGCAAAATAGCAAATTATTTTTCTCATCGATAAGGCTCTTCTCACTAATAAGACAATCAGAAACGAAAATATGCCCACAATACAAAGCATCATACTTCAGTTGCACTAGATTCTATTACGCAATAATTGCGTACAGCAGGAGCATCGAAATCAACAATCAAGTTCAAAATATCCACTGCCATGGAACGAACTACAGAATCGTCGCACTGGAAGAAAAATTCCAACGCATCCAAAATTCCATTATTCATTAGAGTCTAAAAGAATATCCATTTTAAAATACAGTGCCAAGTAAAAAATGTCACATATTCCCAAGTGAAAAATTTAATAACACAATAGTTACCGAAAAACACCTGTACCTCCAAGGATGAAAATTACAATAAATTGAAAAATAAACCAAATAATCAATAAAATATACTGTCACATATATAAAGCAAGAAAGGAAGCATTAAAATATGTATCCTTTACGAGAGATTTTTTTTCAATTACGATAATTAATATGAAATGATAGATAGCATCTGCGCGTTTGGATCACAGTTCGTGCTCAATTTACATCTGCAAATTTTTACAACTAAAAAAGAATGGATACCATATGATGTACTGTACTCAACTAAAACTCAGTTAAAAAGGCTTGAAAAAGAAAGTATTACTGCAGTATTGCATAAAATAAGAAACCCATAGCATACTCTGAAAAATGATTCCCGATGAACAGCTTGCAAAAGTGGCGAATAGGAACAAAATTCTTTCAGCAGACCTATCACATTTTGAAACTCTTCTACCGTAGCTTCCTTTTTCTTAATCAAAGCGAACAACGTTGCAAGAAAAGTCTTGTCTTCCTGAAATGATCGAATAATTGGTAGCTTCATAAAAGTTTTAAAAAACATCAACAAAAAATCAAAAATTCACTACCTGAAGCATGTTGATAATTTCCACTCGAGTAAAAAATATGAAAGATGAAAGTGTGGATAAAACATTTTCTTCAAATATTGACGGGGCCGGAAAAATAAAATCATAAATGTACTGAACGCGATAAACTTGATGAATTTTCGAAAGTAGTGGAACACTGTTAATCGGCACCACTTCCTTGAATTTTGCTTGTTCCCAGAGAAATTCTCGATGCTTTCGCCTTGTCTGCATTGTCGGATCGTATTCCAAAATGCCAATGACATCGAACAGAAACTGCTCAGAAAGAAGCGTCTCAAACAATGGTGGTTTGTTCAGAAAAAAAATGTTCTTGAAAATGCGATACAACAAATGCAAAGATTCTAAATCTTCCAAATCTTCAACCATGTGGAATAATTTGATTAACTTTGGTATATATCTACAAAACAACACAAACATTCGACGAAATAACAATAAAATTGCATATACATACTGTTGACCGTCAATCGCGAATGCTAATGCATCACGGCGGCTCACTGCAGAAAAAGATGCAGCAATGACATCATTAATCTCTTTCAAATGAAGCAAATCACAGGGTGGTAACTGTAAAGTTGGCGAATTTACAGTATTCAAAGCACCATTTTCTACACTATCTTCATCGGATCCTGAATCCTGTGTCGTGTCGTCACTACTTTCTTGCGCTGGATCACGACCTTGCGCCTAAATTAATTTTACATTTTAAACTGAAAATTATTCTTCCCCATTACCCCGCAAATTCCTCTCCAGACTTCATCGCATCCCTGCTTTTCCTGAAAGCTTAAAGCAAAATCGCTGTTGTCCGCTTCGGTCCAAACAATAAGTGTTTCCTAAAGCGTAATACAGAAAATAACTATAATAAAAATATGCAATTTAAACACTTTCACATTACTTGTTGCTTCTGGTAGGCAGTCTCATTCAGGATTTTGCTTTCAAGTAAAATGGACCCTGATACATTTAAAAAGTTTAAATTTGTTAAATTAGTAAAGATACAGTTGTAACATTTTATAATATTTTCAATGAAAGGAACTTTTAATCTTTATCAATAAGTAGACAAACGTACGCAAGTAGACAAAATTTTAAACTACAAAATTCTTCTTTACAACAGAAAGCTCATACTCATACTCATACAACAGGAAGCTCATAAGCTCTGATAATTCGAAACGAAGAAAATCTCACATCCTGTGGGAACTCAAAAAACAACTTCATAATATATACCATCAAAATTTATGGTAGCGGTAACTGGTTAGAAAACCTGAGAATAAAATTTTGTTAATGCTACTGAACATCTTTCATAGACAATATCATACATTTTTGCCTCATTATCAATAAAGAATTCAATAAAAATGTCCATAAATTATTAAAACTTAAAACGATATCAAACAATTAATATGAGATACGAAAAAATATCTTGCAAAATTATCAGAAATATAAATATAAACAAATCTGTATTAGAAACTACAACTATAGGATTTACTACAACTTTTAATGCTATGAAATGGTTGTTAATCAATTTCAAACTTTAAAATATTAGTAAAAAAAAGTTTTTTTTTCGAAGTACCGTCTTGCTCTGAACGAACAGTTAAAGTATGAGATTGAAGGCGTTCATTGAAAACACAAGTTACATGGCCCGTGCCTTTGTCATCCCAAACTCGCTTTTCATTCAAAACGTACAGCTTCACACGGTGACTAGGATCCTACAAATGTGAATTTCACTCAAATTTAAAACCAAAAAATGTGTCTTTTAACGCAAATGAGCATACGAACAGCTGTGCATGTAATTTAAAAAAATATACTGGTGAAAAACCACAAACCTTATCATTGCATTTGTCGTCAACCAATGGTTCAGACATTCCCACGCAGCAGCTAGACGTATCAACAAAGGCTAAACAGGCAAAAACATATCAATTAACAACATGCAGTCTACTAAATTTAGAAACCTTCGGCGTTAATACATAAACCTAACGGATACGCTTTAAATAAAGCTCACTTTAAAATAAACAGCATGAAACGAAACAGTTTTCGAATACTGTATTTGCGAAGGACGATACAGAATGCTGTAGCCTGAAAATCAAGTAACATTACTGGTATTGAAAATCATTGCAAAGTTTCAATAATAAAGTAATATAACAATTTTTAAAATAATTCATAAAATTACAATAAGGCTAATTTTAAACTTATTTCATGTATTTCTTTACCTACTTGTAGAAAGTTAGTTTGAATTAATTTACGGAAAAATTATCCTGCAGATCATTATAATTTGTGTGAATTCAAATTAAAAATTTTATTTGTTTTTGTAGGGGCTTTTCAGTTTGCTCCAAACAGCAGAAAAAATGACTTTAATTCCAATAGTTGCATTATTGCATCACGTAGCGTTGTTCAGTCATTGCATTAAATTTCAAGTTGAATTTCAATTTAGGATCTTTCAAATAACAAAATTAAAAATTTATTTCTAAATTATTAAGTGATGTATTGCATTTTGATAAGATATTTTATACGTCGCAGTTTTCAAACCAATACACAAGGTATGTTATATTATTCTGAAAAGTAACGGTTATTAACTGATAATTGGAAATAGAAAAAATAAAACACTACTGACACATGGCCAAACATAACCTAGAGCTACAGCAGTGCAACTAATACTACTGTAGAATCCTTATTCAAATTGAAACTTTATTATACTATTCCTTGACTATAAAAAAATACTATATAAACTGAAATAAAATATAACCATAAAGCATTACTTCAATGTATCAGCATCATTTTTGTAAGAAAATAATAAAAAATAATTATAGTAACAGTTCAAGTGTAGTACAGTATGATGACTAAAAATGTAAAATATACAGTAGCATTATCATTTGTGTAAATTCAAAATATCCATTAAATGTTTTTCAATGTTGAAAAAATATATTTAATTTTTGATAAAATTAAAAATTTTGCTTTTACAATTATTAATACCTACACATTTCTACAGTATGAAATAACCTACTGCTCAGGTTTTAAGGAAATTGGCTGATGTTTTGAAGTATAAAAGATATTTGTTTAAATTTTTTATGTGATGAAACAGTTGAATAGCTATTAAACTTTGTTCTACAGCTGATCGAATATTGTTTCATCTTGCTTTTCTTTTTATGCTGTAGTTCCAATCTCAGGATTTCCAATTCAGAATTACTTTTCTATGGGTAGTGCTATCGCAAAAAAGAAATATCTTTTATACTGAATTATGTGTTATACTTCTGTTGAATTTTTTCAAATGAAATAAGGTTATATGTTGCAGCTTGACAGTCGATTTGTTGGAACGTTGAGGTCGAGAAAAGCGTAGAAATCTTCATTCGCCCATGACCACTCCTGCGTCGAATGCATCTTCATCGAATGCCAACGCGACCAACAACAAACTTTCAGCTCCCTCGTCACCCACGTCGGACAAAGTGGATCCTTTCGTCCGGCGTGGTAGCTTGAAACGAAAGCAGAAAAAGTTGCAGGGCTCTTCGCGGTATAAGTTGAACGGGGAAAATGAATTGGAACAACTTCCACTGCTGAAAGGTATTGTGTTGTATAAAATTTATTTTTGTTTTTCATTAGCGTTGGCTAAATTTCCTTTTTGGAAATGTTAAGGTGAAGTTGGATAGGTATTACTTCTGTTTTCTTTTCAGACGCCTCTCCGGATACTCTGATTGATTTGTTTATTAGTAAAATTCGTCAGTGTCAAGTTATTTTCGACTTCGTTGATCCGGTTAGCAGTTTGAAGAGCAAAGAGGTGAAGAGGATCACGTTGACCGAAATGATCGACTTTATCGGTTGTAGCAAAGGCATTCTTACAGAACCACTTTATCCAGAAGTGGTGACCATGGTACGTGCGATTTCTCATATATATATATATATATTTGTGTATGTTTTTTTCACTTTTGATAATTTGCTGAAACAAATTAATTTCTTCCCGCTTTCTCAACGCTAATAACATTTTCTTTGTTTTGCTGTTGTTTTTCTTTTTGCGAAAAGAAAGCGAGTGCTTGTGTGAAATCGATCTTCATTTAACATTTTCCAAGCGTATGCTTGTCGTATTTTCCTGCTCGTCGCCTTCTATTTTTTTTATTCGCTTCTTATTATTATTTTCCCCCTCTTAATCCCACTGATGCGAGACGCCTGTTGAACCGCCTAGTTATCACCATGTTCGATGTTTCGACCGTGTGTCTAAGGGCTGCGTCATGATGACGTGTGCCACAAGACGGAAACCTTATCGATTCCAACTGGAAAAGCGCACCAGGCACTTACAACCGCGCGTGCTTCTACTGCTTGACGAATATAATTTTCTTTGATCATTCCCTACCTCTTCCCTCTTTCGGAAAAAGAAGATAAGTAATGATAGAAGAGAAGTAATATGTAATGTGATGATTGGTGATTCTCGTTTTAGTTAACAACGTTTTGCCTGTTCGAAAAGTTTCACAGTATATGGTTCAAGCGCAGTAGTTGAAATAAGTAAAAATTCTGACAATAAATTTAAATTATAATTTCTCAACACCTCTAAACAGCGGTCGTATTGAACAACACTTGGAATGCGTATAATTAATTGGAAGTGAAAAGTTGTTGTTGCTCATGCAATTTTGACCTAATTTGTGTGAACAAATGAAATATGGATTGAACGCATCAAATTCATTTGTAATTTAACCCGACCGAGGATTTTTCAAATCAATTAATGTATAATATTGCTTCGTACAAATAGTAGGCATAATGCAGCCAAGAACACACTTCAAATGAATTACTGTAATTTGCGTTGATATTTTAAACAAGAGATTAAATTACACACTTGTCGTATTCCTTGATTTTAAAATTGAAGCCTTCATTTTTGATTAACGTGTTATTTCCATTGATGAGCAATAGATGACTGACTGTTAGGCTGAGATTTGAAACTTATTTTCAAGAAGAAGAAGAAGAAGAAGAGCACTTTTTCGAGTAGTAATTATGAAATATTGTTTTGCCTTGCAGGTTGCTTCGAATATTTTTCGAACCTTGCCTCCGAAAGATAACCCCGACTTTGATCCCGAAGAAGACGAACCATTGTTAGAAGCAGCGTGGCCTCATCTGCAGGTACATCATCATCAATAGAAATCGGCTGTTCTTTTATTTTCAGTGGAAATTTTATTTTTAGCTAATTTATGAATTCTTTTTGCGTTTTCTCGAATCGCCAGATTTTCAGCCCGCTGTTGGCAAACGTTACATTGATCAGCGGTTTGTACTGAAGGTATAGAATATACAGAATTCAATTAAGTAAAAATAAAATGAACAAACAAAGGATATACATCTGTTGTTTTTTAGCTCCTTGATCTGTTTGACTCGGAAGATCCTCGGGAACGGGACAGTTTGAAAACCGTTCTGCACCGAATATATGGTAAAATTCTAGGTTTGAGAGCTTTCATTCGCCGGCAGATCAATCACATCTTTTTGAGGTTAGAAGTTATTTCCATATATTTTGAAAAATATCTACCTACTCAATATGAATTTAGATTTATCTACGAAACTGAACAGTTCAATGGGGTTGGAGAATTGTTAGAAATTTTAGGAAGGTAAAAACATCGAAATTTAATATGTGCATTGACAAGGCTTATTTATTTATCTATTCTAATTCTAATGATAGCATTATCAATGGTTTTGCATTACCGCTCAAAGCTGAACACAAGGTTTTCTTGGAAAAAGTGCTGTTGCCATTGCACAAACCGAAATGCTTTAATTTATATCATGCTCAGGTGATTGACATTTCCAACTGCTTATAGTGGTCAGTCTTGATTTCAGTGAATAATTAATTAATTTCATTGTTCAATTAGTTGGCTTACTGCATTGTGCAGTTTATTGAAAAGGATCCATCGTTGACAGAAAAAGTGATAACCGCCCTGATAAAATACTGGCCGAAAACATGTAGTCAAAAAGAAGTACTTACTCTGAAATAGTTGATGATAATTGTTGAATCAAACATGTTTGATATGTGTTTTGATTTTATTTTGTTCAGGTGATGTTTTTAAACGAAATTGAAGAAATTTTGGACATCATTGAGCCAGATCAATTTAAAATTATCATGCAGCCATTGTTTCGCCAATTTGCCAAATGTGTTTCGAGTTCGCATTTTCAGGTATTATTTGAAAAAGTTAATTTGAAATACTTTTCAGTTGATAATATATGTGATGCATTTAATAATATACATACCGTATAGTAAGATGAAGTTCTACTTTGTGTACAGGTAGCCGATCGAGCGTTGTATTTGTGGAATAATGAATACATAATTTCATTAATCGAAGACAACAGCGAAGTGATCATGCCGATTATGTATCAGCCGCTTTATTTGATCGCCAAAGAGCACTGGAACTCTGCCACAGTTAGTTTGGTGTATCGCGTGCTGAAGTCGTTTGTGGAAATGAATCCCGCTTTGTTTGAAGAGCTTACTTCGAGTTTTAAAGCGGAAAGGCAAAAGTAAATTGAAAAGCAGAATATAATAATCATAATAATAGTGATAAGCTATCGGTTTTGAAATGAAATTCTCACTCACTCACTGATGTGTGGTGGTTTAAGGGAGAAAAAGAAAGAAAAGGAACGAGACGAACTGTGGAAACAGCTTGAAGCTCTGTGCTCCAGACAGAGGCATGTCGATGGTAAGCGGCCGTCAGCTTGCGACGGGGCCAGTTCGGCGACGGGTGCTAATGTCAATGCTGCTGGACGTATGGATAAAGGAAATGGACCCCAGTCAGCGTCATCGGAAACAGCCGAATGTTCGAATCCAATTCCAGAGTTGAACATGCTGACGGTGGATTCGTCTCCAATGTCGAAAAAGAAAAAACCCTGAAAGCGTTCAACCCTTCTCGCCGATGGGATTCTTGTCATTTGTTGGAATTTTTCGGTGTAGAAGGGGAGCGGGGGAAGGAATCGTTGAACGATTGCACATTGGGCGAGGCAGCTCGCTGTAACAATTTTTTTCGTTCCAAAATATGCTTGCTGGCTTGTCTTTTTCGTTTACGCACTTGATGAAGAAAAATTTTTCTTTCATTTTATTATACTTCCTTTTTGAAAATCTATTTTCCTTAGTTGCCACTTTCTTTGGGCGTGCCACGAATACAACATTTACACAACGAACAGAAGAAGAACACAGATCTGTTCGCTGGCTGTTATCTTTCCTTTATCATTTCAGTCCTTTTGTATATTTTGGAATAATTTTATTTTTAAAAAAAGTTTTTCTTTTTAACTCTGGCTCATCCTATTCCGGCCGTCCAAAGTCGTCTGTACTGTAGAATACTGCTCGGTAAAGAAATGCAGGAAAAGAGATAAACAAAAGAAAAAGAGCAGCATTTTCGACAACATCGATATAATGCATAAATGCTGACGAAATAAATGTTGTGCATGTCAACTGGGAGAAGAATGTTTTTAAAAGGAGCTGTTTCTCGGAAACTATGATGTTTTGATGCATATATTATCACCCTATATATATTTGTACTTGTTTTGGAAACTTGTAAATAAATTTGAATTTATCATGCGTTCACTTTGTTTTCCTTAACAATTAGTAATTATTGAATAAATGAAGTGAACAAATGTGAGTAAATTTCTCTTGGAAAGCGTCACTAATTTCGAAGCAAAGAAAAAGAAAGCCCTTTGAAGAAAGACAAAACGAACCTTATTCAACCTTGGTTGTGATGAATAAATTTTTGTTGGTCATAAAATTTTCTTTTCTAATCTCAGCCAGATGAAGAGCCCTGTTGAAGTTAATTAATTAATTAATTAACTTACGCGATGCACACTGTTCAGCACTGTAAACGCGCTATTTGTAACTATAACTCATACTATAACTACTTGATATTGATTTGCAAGTTCAATTTAAAAAAAGTATTTAGCCAAATTTTTTTTCAAAATTTAAACATAAACAACTTGGAAAGAGAGTACTGAATGCATGCATAGACTATATGATTACTGACAAAGAGCTTCCTTTGCACTTAACATTGCATTATTGCTGGAATGGAATTATTATTGTACGCAGTAGGAAATACATAGGAAAAGAAGAATAACAACATAAGAAACCTTGATAAATTTTCATAATGCACACACAAAACAAACAAATAAACGCATAGGACATGCAACTGTGTGTAAAGGAACCACCAATGAAACTGATATAATAAACAAAAAAAACATTTTTACCTGAGAAATAAAAAATACTGTTGTTGCTCGGAGATTATCAGCTTTGTTTTCATTTTTGGCATCGCACTTTTGTAGTGGGTAGCCAGTTGCATTCACTTTTGCACAGGCCTTTTGAATCAATCATTGCAGGACGTTGAATTCAATCGAACTAACTGCTCGTATCTTCAGCTCGAACTGATAAGACGAATTATTATCAGTTAAACGATATTTTTGCATAAAAAGCCTTGAATTTGCAAATAATAACTGTGACATCACAAGTATGTTTGCTCACGTGAGATAGATATGCTCACGATAATAATAATAATAATAATAACCAGTTCAACTGATTTATTGGGCTTCATTTATTGTCCCGTAAAGCAAACTCTGAGTAAACAAATTCAATACTGACATGCTTAACGTAAAAAGAAACAAAACAAAAAAAGTAGAATTTAAATTAAATTGAGGATTGTATGTTGTTAAAAGCAAGTAAACAATGCGTTAAGCAATGATGTTCTGAACGAAAATTGTTCAAATTGCCCCCACAACCAGAAAATTGAAATGATACGCATCGCCGTAAAGTAGACACATATGCAAAACGCATGCCGCGCTGTCGACCAGCATCAGCACAAGTTGATGTTCCTTCATCAATTGGTTGTGAACAAAACGCTTCTAAAATAGACCACACATATAAATGTAGGAATAAATAATTCATGTATAAATAAAGAATACCAGGTTTTGGACAGCAAAGACTTGTTTCCGCTACAGCAATGCAGATATAGTTGCTTGGACAAAGGGGATATTTGATTAATGTAGAAAAGCTGTTACTGGTGTTGCTGTGGTTGTTGTTGTTGTTGTTGTTGCATTCTTTCAATTGACCTGATGCAGTTATCAACGGTTCACCATGAGCACACGGAAAACCATCGACCACTGAGGGAAGCACTATCGATGGATACACTTCTTCAACCAGTGGCCATTTAGAATTACTCAAATTCCAACTCAACTTTGCATGTTTGCAAGTACGCAAGCATTCGGCATAAGTAAAGAAATTGTTCTCGTTGCCTTGATAACCTTTGTAAATGAATGGCTTGCAGTGACGAACAGAAATGTCGTAATACCATCGCTGAACGTTCAGCGAACCTTCACCAATTAATAGTGGAAGCTGACATGGGTCAGCTAACAATGGACAGCAGAAGCCTGTGGCGGAATTCGCCCCTACACGACAATAATGACCGACTGGACAAGTGAGCTTGGTCAAAACGCCCACTCGTGAACAGCGCATCGGTTCACCGTAAGCGTCTAAATGAGCCCGAGAACCAAAAGCACAAAAACGAACGTGATGCTCTGATTGACAACTGGATTCACAATCGGCCAAGCTTTCAAAATTATTTTCACTACCTCCTTCTCCAGAATAAACAAATGATTGACAAGTTTTACTTGTAGGATTGTAATACCAGCGAGCTAACTTTGCAGAACCTCTACCCGGAATCAAGGGTTGCATGCATGGATTTTCGTCTGAAAATTAAAAGCAATAAAAAAAAATAAATATCACAAAATACAGATAAACGTGGATAATAATAATTACAAACTTTTCAAAATTGGACAGCAGATGTTTAACTGATTGGAACCAGGACTGTAGCAGAAATAATTCAATGGACACGAAGCTTCAGAAATGCAGTGAACCACATCGCCATCATCATTTCGATACGGTTCACCCTGACCGCACAAAGTGACTACTTTTTTCCTTTGAATGCGAGAAAATGGTAACAAATCTTTTTTCACTTCAGTTCGTCCAGGCCAACCACGACATCGACTTAAGCACTGCTGTTCAGTGACAAAATTATTCGCACTACCACCAATGCCCGTATAAGTGAACAGCTTACAACGCCCATCCTTCAGATCATAATACCAACGTTGTAAATTTAGATTTCCAATGCCAACGTTTAACGGTAGCTCACAAATACTTCCGTCTTGAAAAATAAGAATTAACAGAACGAATTCAAACACAATTTCAAAAAAACCTTAACTAACTTGTTGGACAACAAACTGACGTTTCAGCTTTTGCACCAATATGACAGTAATGATCAACTGGACAAATATAAGGATTTTCAACGCTACAATGGATCAACTTACCGTTCACCTCAGCCAATGGCTGGCCATCAGCACACGGATTCATAAATTCTTAAAATACAACACAACACGATGCAGATAGAATATTTTTTTACATAATTAACTAATGATTTTCATACATATATATATATATTTAATTACCAGGACAATTTTTTTGACAATCAGCACGGGATAGAAAGTTGTTCTGATTTCCACCCAAACCAGCATAAGTGAACGGTCTGCATTGTCCGCTGATCGAATTGAAATACCATCGGTCCAAATTGGCCGGCCCGACACCAACAGACAGTGGAAGTTGGCATGGATTGGTTTCTTAAATAAACATGCACACATTTACATATGAACATAAAAAGAAAAGTGCGAAAATGAAGTGAAACTTACCGCCAGGACAACATACAGTGGAGTATTTGTTGGCGCCAACGTGGCACCAGTAATTCGGCAGACAAAGTTCTGAACCTTTTGGACTGCAAAAGAAGATCGAATTCGAAGTCGGATCTCGATACGGTTCACCATACGGGCAAGGGTTGGCAAATTCTAATGCCAACGAGAAGTCAAATATTCAAAAACCCTCGCTTAATCTTTCATCTCAAAAATGAATTAATTCGGTCATCAATTTTACCTGGACACTTTTGCTGACATTCAGTTCTTGTGAGGAAATTGTTCGCATTGCCACCTCTGCCAGTATATAAAAAGCGTTTACAAATTCGGTCATGCTGATCGAAATACCATCGAGGCGTTGAAGCTGTGCCAACAGCTATACCTTTGCTCAATTCCAGGCTGCATGGATCTGAAACTGCAAAACACGACTTTGAATTACTGCTTTCCATCTAATTGAATGACTGTAATGAACTTAAACTGCAAAATGTGCAAAATCACCGAAAAAAACAACATCGACAGTACATTTGATAAGTACGTTGCTAAAGGTGTGTAAAAATGATAACAGCCCTTTTGAAACATCAGTGATAATAATTATGATCAATGAAAACGAAGAAGAACGAATTAGACGCTAAAAATTATGGCCCCCATGTGCAATAAATCGTTTCATAAAATGGAAGAACGTTTAAAAATAATTACCTCGCTTTATAATAGCCTAAAGGAAAACTAGTTTGACAATTTATCAGAGAAATGATCAGATCGCGTTGTTCGAGTTTCACAGAATAATCAGAAAGAATATATATATTATCATACGCTACTTAGCTAAGCAAAATGTTCAAAGATGAACATTTCAAGTTGATTAATTTGAAAATAACGCACCACTGTCAATAAATAAATATGTTTCATATTTTTCAATTGAATAGTGAGAAAACATTTACAATCACCACTACCGCCGTCAACTGGAACAACAGCTGCAGGTTATTTTATTAGTACAACCACTGCTTGTCAACGATGACTTACTGGCTATTGACAAAGGGTAAAAAAATATTCACATCCGTTTCTTTGTTTTCCTTCATGCGTTAATTATTAAATTGTGTTCAACATACAGAAACGATTAATCAGCGAAATTTAATAATTCAACCACGACGCTAAACGTGAATTGAAGCAGAAACGAATGAATGGGACTGTTTTCAAGTAACGTAAAAAAATTTTTCTCAACGCAATGAACTTTCTTTTTTCAAAAAAAACTATTCTTCTTATGTAACAATGGAGTTTAGTGATATTTTTCACAGAGGAAGATGTTCATAAATGGGAAATGCAAAAGTCCAGCATGAAAATGAAATACTTGCACATATTTTCTTACTGTATTAAATATCAAATGTTAGAAATCAAACTGATTCCAATTATTTCCGTTCACTCTTCGCTCTCCAAGTGTGGTTAAATAAATAAATAAATAGGTATGCCTGCGCTGAGTGAACTGATCAAAAAAGGAAAATTCTCGACTGCATATATTTTGAGATGATGGACGAACAAAAATACCCAGCGCTGAATGAAACTGTATGAAAGATCAAAACCGTTGAAACAAGACGAAGCATTATTGAATTTTCAGTTCAAACGATGACATTTGCAAATGTCGAAGGTAAATAATTACTGCAGTGTAAACGACGAAAAGCGGAATATTTCAAATTACTGCAGACAGGATCATTGAAATTAAGCGAGAGCAAAAAAACCATGAAAGCCGAGCAAATAAATTAAAATTTCCATTGAAAAGCAGTGTCGAGAAAAAATTGTGATGCTGAATTTGAAATTGCCATATAGTTGTGGGTTATTTTTGGCGAGATGAAAACAACAAGCCACTACTACACGCCAATGACGTTGACCACCATATGGCAAATAAATCAAATGCAATTTGGCGCCTATGCGCGTGTCATTGAAACTGAAAAACAAGCTCGTGCAAAAGTTTCAGCAACAACAACACCAAAAACAAACAATAGCAGAAGAAAAAGGAAGCTAACAGTTTGATTTAAATAAATTGATTATAAAGTCAAAAAAACACACATATATAAATACAATGAGAAGTGTAACTCCCCAGTAGTAGAAATGACAAGTATATGGGTCATGTGGTGTGGTAAATGTGTCAGACGGTAATGCGCACCGTAATCTTTTGTACTGTTGAACCTTATTTTTCTTTAAACTTCGCCTGGAAAAAAAGTCATCGCAACAGACGCTCAGCGCAGAATAAGAATTCAATTGGGTGGAAAAACAAACAACAAACACGGCACATTTGCACATGCTGTTGCACTACTACTATTTATGGACTATATTATTATTGTTATTGTGTGAACGCTGCTGGGCCAGTCGTTGTTATCCGACGACGACTATTGGCTGCGGTGAGCAAACAAAGAAGTTATAAAAGAGAAGAACAATGGGCGAGCGTTCATTTTCATTTGTCAGTCTTTGGACAGAAACGACACTCGCGCTGCTGCTACTCGTCGGTTGCTATTTTGCAGTGTTGTTGTCAACGTGTGCACAGACTGAAAAGTATTCCATTCAGCTTGTACGCTAGCAAGTTTTGCACGCTACTTTTTTAGCTGTAGATTCGGTTACAGGTAAAATGCTCCGGCTCCATCCGAGGTACGTGGTGGACATGCACACCCTTTGGTGTGAACGGGAAAGAAGAAAGCGTCGCATCAAGCGACGGATATTTTTAATCGGCTTGTTCAGCAATTTAATCGGCATCATCTTGTTCGTCACGCTGGCCGTTTTGGTCAACTCGCCCGAGTGGACAAGGGACAGTGACGAGCTGCGGACGCGGGATCAGTCGACGGAGAATCGAATCGAACAACGTTGCCGAATGGTCAAGCAGAGCGGCGGATGGCGCCAGACGGCCGTCAACGTGCTCGAAAACGTCGAAGCTTCGGTCGACGCTTGTTCGGATTTTCACGAATTCGCTTGCGGCGGTTGGCGGCGTCGCCACGCCCAGTACGGCCACACCGTTCGAGACTTGCTCACCGAACGACTGTTCGAACAGATACGACGAGCGTTGGATTTGGTCGACGAACGCACCCCACTGCGAGCGCTGCGTCGGCTCAAGTTCGCCTACGCCGCCTGCGTCGACACCGAAGCGATGGATCTACTCCAAGGTAAGCCGCTGTGCCGACTACTGACCGGCAACGGCGATCCGGTGCTCGGCTCTTGGCCGCTGCTCGAACTGCCCGACACTGAGCCGGGATCGGGAGCGGGCGTGGCGTTCAAAATTGGCCATCTCAAAGCCGAGTATGGTGTCGACACGGTGTTCTTCGCCCACGCCAAGCCCGACGCCGGCGACAATGACCGCTCGTTCGTGCTCGAATTGTCCGGCGCTGCGTTGCCGTTGGGTTTGGGCTCGTTCACCGGCCTCTACTATTTGGACGAGACTCACTACGGCTGGATAATGCGAGAATATGCTCAACTGATCGAACGAGTCGCCCAACTGTTGCGCAAGCAGATGCTCAGTGCCGATCATCCGCATCCGGTGCTGATCAATCGAACCGAAATTGACCTGATGGTCGAATTTGAACAAAATCTCGCCCGGGCTGTTTTGGACGCCACCGACGATGACGACGCTGAGATGACGTGGTCGTTGCAGACGTTGCAAGAGCAAATTCCCAATTTCGACTGGTTCGCCATGTTCGAAGCTCTGCTGCAGCCGGATGTGTTGGAAAGAATCGTGCCCACAGACAACGCTGCTGCTGATAGTGAAGGTCGTTTACGTGTCAAGCCGGCCTTTTTGGCCAATGTGACGGAACTGTTGCAACAAACTAACAACCGAACCATAAACAACTACCTCGTCTGGCGACTGGTGAAGCAGAGCTTGCCGTTCCTGGGTCAGGAGTATCGAGACGCGTTGCGCCAGTTCGACCGAGCCACACGACTCAGAGGCCACTCTGCCAAGACCGAAGAAGACCGGTGGCGCGAATGCGTGGCGCTGATCAACCACAATGATCATTTGCCTGGACTTGGCTACGCGTCTGGCCGACTGTACGCCGAGCACGCGTTCGACGACGACGAACAAGCCGACGCCGAATGGCTAATTGAAGAGCTGCGCCACACCTATCAAGAAAGCGTGGGCCGGCTGCGCTGGATGGACCCGAAACAGAGACACGCCGCGGTCGACAAGCTCACCTCCATGCGCCGATACGTCGGCTATCCGAACTGGATACGAAACGACGAACGTTTGGAAACCTACTACGAACGATTGGAGTTCGACGATGATCACGACGGTGCGTTCGAAGTTCACTTCAAGCTGCGCTCCTGGGCAGTCAGAGAGAACATGCGCTCGTTGCTGTCCGGCGCTGAACGACTCGATCAGTTCGTCGGCTCGCCGGACGCCACTGAATCCTGGTACGACAGACAGCTCAATATGTTGACTATACCGATCGGCCAGCTGCAGCCGCCGTTCTACCGCAGCGACTTTCCCAGGGCAGTGACGTTCGGCGGGTTGGGCAGTGCCGTGGCTCGCGAAATTACCCGCGCCTTCGACCCTGTCGGCGCCAAGTACGATGCCCGGAGCCGCCAGCTGAACTGGTGGACCGCTGAAAACAAGCTTCGTTTCACCAACATCACCGACTGCTTGTCCAACGATTATGAACAATACTGCTATCCCCATTTGAACCTGTGCGTCAACGGGCAGCGTACTGCCAACGAGAATCTGGCCGACTTGGTTGGTCTGAGTATCGCCTATGCAGCCTACAGAAACTGGACCACTGCTCAAGGAGAAGCAGAACCAAGTTTACCGTTGGTCGATTTTACACCAGAACAGTTGTTCTTCCTCAGCTATGCAAACTTATGGTGCAGTCACAGTAGCGAACAAGCGTTGATCGATCAACTAACTACAGGCTACGAGGCACCGGATCGGTATCGACTTATCGGGACACTGCGCAATTTCCCACCATTTAGCGAAGCGTTTCACTGTTCACCAGAATCTTACATGAGTCCGTCGAAACGATGTGATATATATAATTGAACTTGTATTTTTATATTATTCACTTGTTTTTTCTTTCTGACATTATATCCTTTCACACGAATGACTGACTGTTGTACATTTATGCTTGCGTTGTTATTGTTCATTCTATCCACATGCATGGAAAATACTTTTTTCCCATGTGTATGTTATTATGCTTTGGAATGAATTGAATAAAATCAGTGAAAATTGCCAATTGCCTCATCTCATATCGCAGAATAATTTTAACCAACAATCACATTAAAATCCACTTACCTCCTTCACAGCAAACTGATGTTTCAACAGTAATGCCAACGTGACACCAATAACCAACAGGACAAGTATTTCGATTTTGGGCACCGCAATAGATGACGTCGACATCTGATCCAGCGTCACGTGGACAAGGGTTCAAAAACACTAACAATGTAAAATAAATAGATCAGCATTTTATACAGAATATGTTGGAAATTCACTTCTCAACAAAATACCTGGACATTCTTGAATGCACTGCGATTCAGTAAGAAAGTTGTTCTGATTACCCCCGCGGCCAGTGTAAGTAAATTCCAAACACTGTCGACTATTCTGATTAAAATACCATCTCTTCAATTTCTCTGAACCAATGCCAGGTAACATTGGCAACAAGCAGCGATCACCTTCTGCAAAATAGGCAATCATTTCAAACAAGACAACTAAATCAGAGAACAACTTGAAAAATACACCTCCTTGACAGCACACAGTAGTCTCAGCATCTGCTCCATAATGACACCAATATCCAATGGGACAGCCGGTGTTTCCATCACCACAATGTACAATGGTACCTTTTTCTGATCTAGAGGGATCTCCGATTGGGCATGGATTACGAAATTCTGAACATAAATAATGGAAAAAAATTACGACCAGAATTAATAGAATGTAAAAATATCAAAAACACAATTAAACTGAAATGTGCTTGCTCTACGAACCAGGACATCGCGCCATGCAGTCCTGCTTAGCAAGAAAATTGTTTTCATTTCCACCGGATCCGGTATAAACAAAGCGATTACAACGACGAGCGTGACGGTCAAAATACCAGCGTACCAATACAGACTGACCAGTGCCCGTTTCAGCTGGCAAAACGCATGGATTATCAGCGGCTGGACAACAAACTGAATTGCTATTTGAATCGCCCACGTGGCACCAATAGTTCGCCGGACAAAGATGCACACCGGTGGCCGTGCAAAGAATGTATTGTCCGTTGGCCGCGGATGCAGGTTCACCTTGTCGACAAGGGTTCTGGAAAACTGATCAAAAAAGCAAATACTAGAGTTGATGATGAATTTAAAAGTTGCTCAAATAATACTGAAAAAGGCACTGACCAGGACAACTGTTTTCACAATCACCTCGACTGAGGAAATTATTCTGGTTGCCACCCAAGCCTGAATATGTAAATGGCAAACACTGCTTTGTTTGACTGTTGAAATAAAATCTCGGTAACATTAAAACACCTTCACCCACTTGTAACGGCATCAAACAGGATGCGTTTTCTACATATAAAAAAGTAAAACAACCGTTTGAAGAATATGGACAAAAAATATTCACAAAAAGCATTCAATTACTGAGATATGAAGAGTCTACTTTTTTAGTCGAATTCTCCACTGGTTTTCGCTTACGAAAGCTTGTTATTTCATTTTCTGAAAACAGAAATGTAATATAATTATTCAGCACACTTTTAATTCAATATGAAATAAAACGTTTCTGCTATTTAACAACAACTCGCGAAATACATTAAATGATGAATGAAAGGCATCAAGCTTCATATCATTCATGAAACCCCAAAACTGCTCATGATATGCTTACCATATGGACAACAAAGAGTCGACTGCTCATCACCACCGACGTGACACCAGTAGCCTTCAGGACAGTCATCCATGTCGGCTACGCTGCATAGTACAATGTTATCTTGTTCATCACGAGCTGGATTTCCATTAATGCAAGGATTACGAAAAACTAAAGGTAAAAGAAAAAACGGACAACAATAAATCAAAACTCATTTCATATACATGTATAATTTATCATTGCCTGGACAGCGTTGTTCACATTCTTGTAAAGTCATAAAGTTATTCTCATTTCCATGTAAACCTGAATAAAGAAAACTGTGACATGTCTGCGTTTCCCGAATGTAGCCGTAGCGTAACAAGGACGCTTGACCAGAGCCTTGTTCTACAGGCAATTCACATGGATTAGTAGCTGAAATGCAAGTAGAAATGCAAAACTGTTAAAACAGCACACTGTTGTTTATATTAGCTTTACCACCAGGACAACAAACGGAACTTTCCAAATCAGCTCCAATGTGACACCAATAGCTGCTAGGACAAATGGTCGGCGTGGTTGCTCCACATCTTGTAATGTGACCGTTAAGATTGATGTGAGGTGGACCAGTAGTGCATGGGTTCTGAAATTCCGGGCATCTCGATCGGCAAGCTTCAATAGTTTCAAAATTGTTCTGATTTCCACCGCTTCCGGTGTAGGTAAAACTCAAACACATTTTCGTATCCGTATTGTAATACCAACGACTTAGCACACTGTTACCATTTCCACGACTTTGTGGAAGCTGACATGGATCTGAATCTGAAATGAAATAACAAGTTTCTTTTAAATCCTTTTACATTACATTGAATAAAATTATAGTTATAATTATAATGCAAACCAGCATCACCTCCAGGACAGCACAGTGTCATCGCCGCAGTTGCACCCAAGTGACACCAATAGTTTTCAGGACATGTTCCATCTTCGTCACTGTTGCAAAATACAGGAGTGTTGCTTCGTCGATTTATCAACGGCATTCCTTCAGAACAAGGATTCTCCAAAACTGAAAAAGAGAATGAAAAGTATAAAATGGCACCGAGAATAGAAGCAACACTTCCCAAATACCTGGACAAGAGGCTTCACAATCTTGCATTGTTACAAAATTGTTTTGATTTCCTTTTCGGCCACTGTACGCAAAAGTTTCACACTGTCTACTGGTTTGATTGAAAAAGAATCTTGGAATGTGCAATGATCCAGTACCTTCTGATTTTGGAAGTGAGCATGGGTCGTCAGATGCTAAGTAATAAAATTAATATACAAATTGTAAATATATAAAATATAACAAATAATTCGAAAACAAAAAAATGATTTTGAACAACGGAACTTCTACAAAAAAATATTTTATATATATTTCACAGTTTACCAAAAGGACAACAAACAGAACTTCTTTCGTCGAATCCAACATGACACCAGTAACCAGGAGAACAAAATCCATTTGTAGCTGAGCAAAACGCTACCTGACCACTTTGGAAATCGATGGGCGGTGTACCAGCTGGACAAGCATTGTCATACTCTAAAATCAGTGAAATGTAAATATAAAAGTGATAAAAACAAAATAAAAAATTTAACATGAACAGACAGATGAATGAACAAGAAACATCTTTGCTAATACTTTACCAGGGCAAATACGCCGACAATCAGACAATTGGACAAAATTGTTCTCATTTCCACCAGTACCAGTATAAGTGAAAGATTTGCATGTCGATGACTGAGAGTCAAAATACCATCTGGATAGAAATGAAGCGCCGTTTCCAGGCTGCAGTGGAAGCTGGCAGACAGAAAATCCCGAAACAGATGTCGCTAAAAATTGAAGCAGCTGTAATTATTATTCATTTTGATACGGTTGATGCTAAAAAGCGTGGTCCAAGAGCTTACGAGATGTTCTTAAACAGCAGACCGTGGTCTCTTTTTTGGCACCAATGTGACAGTAATAATTAAATGGACAAATATTCGAATTTTCTGACGAACAGAATAACCAACTTTGACCATCTCCAGCCAAAGCCGGATAGCCAAGAGCACAGGGGCTAGGCTGAGGTCCTTTGCAATTAACAAGTTAAACAGTAATATTACAAAGTGCTTTTTCGAAAAAAATATTCACCTCGTCCACATTCTGCAAAGCATTCCTGTTCAGACAGAAAATTATTTGCATTGCCTTTTGTGCCGGCGTACAAAAAGAATTTGCACCCATTCAACTTTGAATCATAAGCATAGCGCTGTAATCGATTTTGCCCAACTCCACTGCTCACAGGCAAACTGCACGTATCACCTGTAAAACATGCATGCACATTATTTACTCTAACAATTTGTCAAAGTAATATTTAAAACACAATAAAAAAGATACCATAACAGATATTATTTACATTAAAAAAATGTAAATCAAGCTTCGTATCAGAAATTGCAATAGAATAGCGGAATTTTACCACTACTTTCACTCACTGCGCAAATAAATATTGTGCATTCGTAAAATGTTTACTCAAATGCTAACCAACGTCTGATACAAAATGTAATAAATAAAAATATAAATCAACAACAATACAATGCAAAGGAATGCAAAGGAATTTGTAATTAATAATGCTAATTATTATTACTAAGTATAAACAAGGCATTAATAAATTTGCTGAAAATTAATTCTATAATTTTGAACAGCAGATGATGATGCTAAGAGCACCAACAAACAGGCGTCGCGATGACGGCATAAAACGTGACTGTGCTAATAAACGACAGATTTTTTCTCCAGTGCAGTGAATGGATTCAAATCTAAAGTTGGCATTCAGTATAAATATCTCAATTGCAAAAACATGAATTCCATGAAACAACACGCAAACAAACAAAAAACTTCATACTACTATTTTTCATGCATGATTTGCAACATCACATACATAAAAAGCATTCTGCATGCATTCCTGAGTCAATCGAGCAAAATTAAAATTTTGCTTTTTCCTTTCACACATGAACTTAACGCATCAACACAAAATGCTTGCATTGTAAATTACGAAAGCAACTAACTGTTCAGTTGAAGAAAAAAACAATTACCAGGTTGCAACTGAATTACACACTTTTTATCAAGATGCTCTACTAATGCTCTAAGTATATGAAAAACAGCTTACCCTCTCTGGGGCAACAAACTGTTGATAGCCGATCATGACCAACATGACAGAAATGTGTAGGCGGACAACTGCTTGCTATCGATGAACCAGAACAAAGCAACACTCGACCGCTTTGCTGACGTAGAGGTGTTCCATTGGCGCAAGTACGTCCTAAGGCAAAAAAAATCAAACAACTGACTAATGATTTCTTCATATGGAGAAAGAACAGTGAAAAATTTACGTTCACAAAATGCACGACATTCATCAGACGATTCGAAATTATTCATATTGCCATCAGTGCCACGATAGAGGAACTCTTGACAACGGCCACTTATCTGGTCGAAATACCAACGCACCAATGGTCGAGAACCTTGACCAAGATCTAATGGCAAAAAGCATTCGGATGGATAATGGTCCAGCTGATGATGACCAGCAACTAAAATGACAAATCATTTGTGGAAATTTCATTTCAAAAACAAATGTTCACTAACTGCTGCTGTCTGGACAGCAAACTGATGAGGTATTGTTCGGTGAAAAATGACATCTGAAGCCAGGAGAACACTGAAAGTTATTTTCAACACTGCAGTGCTCTGCCTCGACCGCTAAAACAGTTCCGTTGCAAACGAGTGTTGCCGATTCGCTTGCCTTTTTCAAATTATTTTCTTCATAAAAATTTTTCATACAATGATTACAATAACAATGATAAACAATAACAAACTTACCAACTGGACAACAAACTGAAATTGTAGCATTGTAGTTACACAGCTGACCATTTGGACACTGATAATTGTTGTGCTGATCACAAAGCTCAACTTCATTGATTTTCTTCAATCCATTGCACACAAGAATCGACTGCTGACTAATCGGCTGATGACGAATATCTGGCTGCAAGAATCCGTACTGTTGTTCTCCAGCAATTAGCTTATTGCTAAGTAATACATCTGGAAACTGGTATCGTTGTGATGAACAAGCTGCCATGCATTCCATCTCAGTTTCAAAATTGTTTGCATTTCCGCCAAAACCGAAAAATAAAAACGTTCGACACTGGTCAGCATTCTGATCATAAGCCCAACGCACGTCCAAATTATAGCCTTGGCCAGTGCTGAGCGGCAACTGACATGGATCGCCAACCAATTCGCCAATACCCTTACCCTCAGAGGCAGGTCTGTATGCGGCAGGATTGCAGTAAAAATTGCATTCAAATTGTGAACTGAATACATTCAACGTCTGGGTCGGTTCAATCGACTGGTGATGAATCATTACTGGCTGACACCTACCAATCAGTGCATCAAATGTCCATTGAAGTTGTGAACTACTACTGCCACCATTAATATTGCTATTGACAGCTGAAATCATCTTCGGCTGCAAACATCTCTCGTCAAATTCTACCGTCTGTTTCGAAGGGTGTACAGAAAGCGGCTGCCCAGCATTTGAAAGCACGCCTTCCCCTGAAGGAATAGCTGGAGCCATGGTTCCTGGAGCTGGCGTATTTACTGATGGCTCAGGAAATGGCATCGGCTCTTTCGGTAATGTGTACACTGAACTGATCTGTGGCTTGGAGGGCTGTTGAACCATATACAACGGCCAAGTGGCTTGCAATTCTGAAATCGACTGCTGATCAGAAGTATAAACTGCAGTTCCCGGCGGGTACGTTTGTAAATTTTGCAGCACCGATTCAGGTATTTTCTGCCCGCCATTGCCAGACGACGGCCTATGAATCACGTAAGGTGTTTGTGGAACGGTCGACGCCTGCACTGTTGACTGATGCGAATTCAGAATTCCATTCAAATTCTGAACATTGGAATGGTTGGGAATTGGCATTGGACGGGGAGTGGTTTGCACTATTGGAGTTGGAATTTGTGGTTCCGGAGTTGGAATAATTTTTGGCAACGTAGGATAAGTTGCAAACGGGTATGTCCAAGAGGCTGGATTAAAATTGAAGCCCATCGCGGACGCCAACGACTTATCTACCACATTCAACGCACTTGCAGGGTATGGAAGTTTAGGGTGAGCATCGAAAACTGGTGGCGGCACTAAATAAAATAATTAAAAATTATTTAAGAAAAAAACATATTCATTTCAGCATCAGTGATATAACACTTGCAATAACAAATAATTAACTGGCTTAACAGTAAACTTTTAACATATTTATCAAATAAATTTTAAAGAAAAATTAACAACACGAAATAATAATAATAATAATAATAATAATAATAATAATAATAATAATAATAATAATAATAATAATAATAATAATAACAGTTGCCTGTGGTTGATGCAGCAGGAGAAGAGTTCTTAATACACTTTTGCACACACTGATCTTTGGTTAGAAAGTTGTTCTGATTGCCACCATATCCAGTATAGAAAAACTTCTGGCAGCCACCTAGCTTGACATCGTGATACCAGCGTTCCATACGTCCACTGCCGTGACCAGACAAACGTGGTAAATTACATCCATTATCAGCTTTAAATACAATAGAATGATTTAAATCAAAGAAGAATAAGAATATACATATATATATATATATATATATATATCCCTGCTGTATTACCCAAAGCACTGGGACAACAATAGGTTGTGATTCGAGAAGAACCAATGTGACACCAATAGCCGACCGTGCAATCCGCGTCTGAGAAACAATGCAAAGGCTTACCGTCGCTAAGCTGCGGGGCACCGTCACGGCACAGCAATGAATAATCTAAAATTTATAAAATTTGCAATTTATGAAATTAGCTAATTTCACAACTATGTGGCAAATTTTTGTATTAATTGAGATACTGCTTACTGTCAGCAAACTTTTCATTGCTCCCAATTTAAATATTTCACCTCTGCAAATAAATAAATAAACAAATATGAAGTGCCAGAAATATGGTGAATAAAATTCGATTCATTTGAAAATTCAATACTTATCACCACAGCTCAAAATGTTTGTATCTTATTGTTGAAACAATTATTCTAATGTGATTCGTCTTCGTTAATTAACTGCCTTGTTGCTATTCTCTTTTCGATAAAAATGCACAATTACAAAAACGTTATTGCAATATATAAATAAATTTGAATATATATATATATATATATATATATATATGTATATGTACATAAACGAGTTTGACACAAGTGCAGCAAAATCAAAGTGCCGAAAATAAAATCACACCAAAAATGCTCTTACCTACATACTGGGTGTCAATTTGGAGTACTTGTTTGTCAGAAATGGTTGTCGTTGGCAAATGAGTAACAATGTCAGCAAAACCAAACGGATTCGGTATATCAACGCTGAATGACGCTTCTCTTCCGCTGTTCAAATCCACATCTGGCGGGTAAATTTTCACCGTGATCACTTTGGCTTCGTTGCTAGGGTCGCTGTCCACACTATCCGGCAAAGCAGTGGCGTTCTCTTCTGTCGACTGATCTTGAGCAGCATCGTTGATCACGGCATCTGTGACCGGCTTGGCGGAGGTTCTCCTGATGATGGACAAAAAAACAGGCAAACCGGCGTCCGAGTCGTTGTTGCTGGTCACAACAGCGCTACTGAAAAGGAAAACCAAAAGCAGAAAAACAAAGTGAAAATGCTCGCTACTGTGCATCGGCCACTTCCAGGGCTACAAGAGGACAACTAGAAAACGCGGCAGGATCACGGTCTTGCACTACTTGACCGCCCTGCCCTGTGTGTGCATGTGTACTCGCAGACAAATAACGCGGACGTTGTTGTCCGTCGATGGCCGAGGACGACGGTCCTGTCACCGTCCATTTTGTGTTT
>NW_003526941.1:2011403-2069374 GCF_000181795.1 Trichinella spiralis
GTGGCTTGCAATTTTGAAATCGACTGCTGATCAGAAGTATAAAGTGCAGTTCCCGGCGGGTACGTTTGTAAATTTTGCAGCACCGATTCAGGTATTTTCTGCCCGCCATTGCCAGACGACGGCCTATGAATCACGTAAGGTGTTTGTGGAACGGTCGACGCCTGCACTGTTGACTGATGCGAATTCAGAATTCCATTCAAATTCTGAACATTGGAATGGTTGGGAATTGGCATTGGACGGGGAGTGGTTTGCACTATTGGAGTTGGAATTTGTGGTTCCGGAGTTGGAATAATTTTTGGCAACGTAGGATAAGTTGCAAACGGGTATGTCCAAGAGGCTGGATTAAAATTGAAGCCCATCGCGGACGCCAACGACTTATCTACCACATTCAACGCACTTGCAGGGTATGGAAGTTTAGGGTGAGCATCGAAAACTGGTGGCGGCACTAAATAAAATAATTAAAAATTATTTAAGAAAAAAACATATTCATTTCAGCATCAGTGATATAACACTTGCAATAACAAATAATTAACTGGCTTAACAGTAAACTTTTAACATATTTATCAAATAAATTTTAAAGAAAAATTAACAACACGAAATAATATAATAATAATAATAATAATAATAATAATATATAATAATAATAATATACAGTTGCCTGTGGTTGATGCAGCAGGAGAAGAGTTCTTAATACACTTTTGCACACACTGATCTTTGGTTAGAAAGTTGTTCTGATTGCCACCATATCCAGTATAGAAAAACTTCTGGCAGCCACCTAGCTTGACATCGTGATACCAGCGTTCCATACGTCCACTGCCGTGACCAGACAAACGTGGTAAATTACATCCATTATCAGCTTTAAATACAATAGAATGATTTAAATCAAAGAAGAATAAGAATATACATATATATATATATATATATATATATCCCTGCTGTATTACCCAAAGCACTGGGACAACAATAGGTTGTGATTCGAGAAGAACCAATGTGACACCAATAGCCGACCGTGCAATCCGCGTCTGAGAAACAATGCAAAGGCTTACCGTCGCTAAGCTGCGGGGCACCGTCACGGCACAGCAATGAATAATCTAAAATTTATAAAATTTGCAATTTATGAAATTAGCTAATTTCACAACTATGTGGCAAATTTTTGTATTAATTGAGATACTGCTTACTGTCAGCAAACTTTTCATTGCTCCCAATTTAAATATTTCACCTCTGCAAATAAATAAATAAACAAATATGAAGTGCCAGAAATATGGTGAATAAAATTCGATTCATTTGAAAATTCAATACTTATCACCACAGCTCAAAATGTTTGTATCTTATTGTTGAAACAATTATTCTAATGTGATTCGTCTTCGTTAATTAACTGCCTTGTTGCTATTCTCTTTTCGATAAAAATGCACAATTACAAAAACGTTATTGCAATATATAAATAAATTTGAATATATATATATATATATATATATGTATATGTACATAAACGAGTTTGACACAAGTGCAGCAAAATCAAAGTGCCGAAAATAAAATCACACCAAAAATGCTCTTACCTACATACTGGGTGTCAATTTGGAGTACTTGTTTGTCAGAAATGGTTGTCGTTGGCAAATGAGTAACAATGTCAGCAAAACCAAACGGATTCGGTATATCAACGCTGAATGACGCTTCTCTTCCGCTGTTCAAATCCACATCTGGCGGGTAAATTTTCACCGTGATCACTTTGGCTTCGTTGCTAGGGTCGCTGTCCACACTATCCGGCAAAGCAGTGGCGTTCTCTTCTGTCGACTGATCTTGAGCAGCATCGTTGATCACGGCATCTGTGACCGGCTTGGCGGAGGTTCTCCTGATGATGGACAAAAAAACAGGCAAACCGGCGTCCGAGTCGTTGTTGCTGGTCACAACAGCGCTACTGAAAAGGAAAACCAAAAGCAGAAAAACAAAGTGAAAATGCTCGCTACTGTGCATCGGCCACTTCCAGGGCTACAAGAGGACAACTAGAAAACGCGGCAGGATCACGGTCTTGCACTACTTGACCGCCCTGCCCTGTGTGTGCATGTGTACTCGCAGACAAATAACGCGGACGTTGTTGTCCGCCGATGGCCGAGGACGACGGCCTGTCACCGTCATTTGTGTTTATTTTGCCAATACACTTGAAAGTGAAAAGGGCGTGGCCACAGCTTGGCACCGACGAGCTCTGGACGTTCTTCCGTTCGTTGCCCAAGCAGCATTCATTTAAACTGATCGTCATGATCCTCATCATTGTTCTAAACTTGTCGTCATTTTTCACTTTATCAACAACACTAAACAAAACACCATCCTTTACCTCGCCTCATTCTAACCCACGTTCGCTCGCTCTCTTTTCTGGCCTTTCTTACGTTTTGTTGTGAAGGAAAAATAATCCAATTTAAAAAATACGGAGCAGGGCTAAATTTTTTTTATTCAATTAAAATTACCTCAGCACACAGACAGCTGTAGCGTGAAAAATGTAAAGATTAATGGGAAAAAAAGCAAAAAACCAGTGGAGAGAATCAATTTTCACTGCTTGCTTGAAGATGATGCTTGCTTTTCAGTAGGTTTCGCTTCTCTGCGGGGTCCCAAATTACTAAAAATTAGCCAAATCAATTCCCAATAGAATCAGTTTAAAGTGAATATAAAACAACATAAACAACTCAACGTATTATATTGAATATTATTATTTATAAAATGATTAATTTCTGTAATCTATTTTTCACACAAACCATCTGATTGGAAGTGGCTTGTGAACAAGCTGCTTGCGAAGTTGACGAATTTCTTTCTGCTCAATTTCCATCTGTTGACGTTCAGCTTCTTCTTTCAACGACTGATAAAAGCATCGACGTTGTTCAAGATGCTCATCGAACGCTTTTCGTTTCAACGCTCGTTGCTCAGTATTCAATATGATTGGTTGCGCTTCTACAAAAGAATATATTCATTTTTATCAGAAAAAAACAGAAATTTCACATTTCACAAGTAGAATAAAATTTGAACATATTTTCAAAAGAAATGATTTTTTAATACTAATTTTCTCGCGTTCATTGCGCTGAATTTGAAATGGCTTCCGCAGACTGGATGGAGGTGGTCTCGCACGAAACTGACGCATACGCTTTGCCTGCTCAGATTCTTCTTTCAACTAAAAATGAAAACCTTCATCATTACAAAAAAATTAATCATAAAACAGTATACCTTCTGCTGGAACTTCTTTTCATGAATTCGATGCCTTTCATCTGTACGAAATTTAAATTCTTGCACACGATTCGACGAGCTCAGTTTCGTTGCAAACGCATGCTGCTGAACAATCTGCACATACAACAAAGAGCCAATTGTTATAAAATAAACTATGAACAATTAAAAAAGACAACTTTTTCTGATAAATTCCTCTTCGTTGTACATTGCAATTCCATGCCAACATTTTCTTCAGCCGAATTAGTTAAAACGGATGTAAGGCTGCTGCCTAAGGCTGATGAAGCAATCAAACTTTCCCCGGAAAAATTTGTACTAAAAATTGACATCGTTTTCAGACAAAAGTCGAACAAGTTATTATTTTTTTGCAGATGAAATTATTCACAAAATACTAGTTCAAAAAACGGTGCACGTTATATTGAAACGAAAAAGTTCATTTCAATCATGCTCGAACAAACAACACACAATCCACAGAAAAGCAAACATCCCAAAGTACCTGACTGTTTCATCATTCAAACTGTTTGTCGATGAAAGCACATCGTCGAAAGTTTCCACATTAAGTTTTCTCATCATTTCTCCTGCTTCTGCTATAAAACAAACACTTATACTATTTTTACAAAATCAACTTCTAATAAAAAAACAAAAAAAAGTACCCTGATCATTATCAATAAGATGGTGTTCAATACTTGCTACAACTGATCTTGCTGCGGGTTTTTCAATGTCAAAATTTTCTTTCTCATTCAAACTTATATCTACACACTTGAATGAGCTATTTTCAAAACTGCCACTAAATTAAATTCGTACAATATGACATTTCTAAATTGTCATATACATATATCAAGCAAACAATAAAAGAAACTAACTCAGGAGCAGATGACGGTAGACATAGTTCAAAATTTTCGGAAAATTCGCTCGGAAAACTGTTCGCTGCAGAGATAGAGAAGTGATCGCCGTTCGACATTTCTAAAAAGATATTTTCTTTTCACTAAATTCCCATCCTATACAAGAGCACGATGATCAAAGTTCAATATACTGTTGGCTGTGTAAAGAACATTATTATATTAAAGGCAAACAGATTGCTCAAAAACGGCAACAATTTAAATGACAATAAAGAACTGATCAATAACAAAATAAAAATATCAGGATCGTAAATAATATGAAATATGTAAGATAATGTCAATGAAGATTATTTATTGTCCAAATTTGTTTCCAATTATAACAATCCGTTACTCATCGATTCGAGTTCAACAAATACAACCGAAATTTGTGTTCACTTAACATGACCTATATAAAATTTCAAATTACGGTCAAATATTCAACAATACTACCTGCACATCATTTAGATGATATTCCAATTTACAAATAAAAATTAATTTTAGGAAAAAATTTCATAACTGAGTTATCAACATTGGCTAATACAAAAAAACTGATAATTAAACGCAATCATAAAACAACAAACGACCTTACAAATTGTTTGATTTCAACTTAATTAAAATTGTATTACGTTAAATGCAATTAAAACAGAGTTCAAGATGGATGAATTTAATGGATAAAGTTCGGTGACATATTTTAACCAAAACTATTAAAGCAGCGACAAACGTTTCCCTCCGCAAAACAACTTCCAAAATACTTGGACAAAAAATTACGTTTTTCCTTGAACAAAGATTCTCACTGATAGAATGTTACTTTGCCAGCTGAGATATAAAAACTTTTACCAAATTTAGTTTTGCAAAAAAAGTGTAAAATTGAAAAATATTTTTCTATCTGAAACTGTTGCATAAAAGTTGCATTTCTTTCTTTTTATTTGCTGAAAAGATTGACTATCAGTTCTGTGTAAAACAATGCTTTTACATCAAATTTATCATGGAATAATTATTGTACACTGATAAAATTTCATCTTTTACCTCATTTTCAAGACAATTTTGTTGATTTTAAATTTTTAAATTAATTTAATTCAATAAAATTCGATCAACTAAACAGAGAATGGAAGACAAGAGTCGAAAGTTCGAACTAAATGCAGTGAAATTTCACAACTACTTAAAAAGCAACTAAGAATACAGCAAAGTGTAGAATGTACAGAAAAATATTTTCTACAATCATTGTTGAAGAAAATGAAAAATTCTCTCTTTTCAGCACTGAATCTCAATGCTCGAAAATCACAACAGTTACAAAGGCAACATTAAAAGTGTCAACTAAATCAGCAACATATTAATCATCAGATCAACATTTTGGAAACAACAGAAAAGTTTGCTTAAATTTCAAAGCCGCTTTAAAATAATAATAATAACGCAATTCTCAAAAATTCTATTCAATTCGATTCTGCCATCGAGAAACTAATTAAAAGCCTAAAGCAGAAGCGATAACGATTAGTGAATGGAGCATAAACAATCATACACTGCTTTGAACGGCAAACTGCTATCTGTTCAAATTATAGTCAAGATTTCCAATGTTCAACTACAAATTGAACGTGAATTCAAGATTTGAAAACAAAAATCTCAATACAACCAGATGAATGTGCAATTGTAAAATGAGGTAATCTTTCCAAACCAATGTTGCTGCTAACAGCTAACGGCAATGATGCTTGGAATGAAAAACCATAATTAAACTGACTGCAGAAATGAAAAATGCAAAATTACTTCAGCCACATTGAAATATTACTTTAGTATTGGAATGGCTAATTTTCTCAAGGAATACACAATATTGTAATGCTCATTAATTTAAATGTTGCGGAACTGGTTATTTATAATTAATAGGTACTTCTCAATCGTTGTTTGACAACGTAATAACAAGGAATGAGATGCACCTGAGCAAACAAAATGCAAATTTCTATACAACGCGCATGCGGAAAATTAATGCAATTTCTCTATCCGTAGTTATTTATTTGCTATTGCGCACACGATGTTTTAAATTTTGCACCGCTGATTTTGGTCAACATATTTTATTCTCCACGACGCCAAAGGGTACATTTAATAATAAAAAATCTTTACATTTATAATGTTCAATTATAAAAAGAAATAATTTCCATTTCTCACAACAAATATTATTCAGGTTTGAAACGAATTGCTTAAAATGCACCGAATAAATCGGATCAATGTAGACACGAATTTCAGCGTTAAGGGTCCTTGAATTGTGTTTTTTGCCCACACTCCCATCCTTGTATCCAACGTGAAGAAAAAGTATCCCATTCTTTGCGATGCAAAGAAAAAAATACAGTTCAGACTGTTGTCATGGCCAAACAGAACGCTTGTGGATCAAACAGAAAAAAGGGACCGCCAAAAAATTCTCGACAGTCACCGAACCTTGACAAGAACGATTAGAGTCCAAGCATGGCGATCAGGTTGAAAATTGACCACTGGACGGCCTTCACGTAAAACACGCAGAGGATGCATGTTCTTTGAAATTGTTAATAAAAGAAATCGTTCTGATTCCGTTTCACGAAAACTATACTTTCAAGGCAAAACATCGCTGTGACTTTGAAAGCAGACACATACCATCACTGTAATAACACTTTCAAAAAGCATGCCTGGGTCAACGAAAATAAAACTATGAACAAAAAAAAACAAAAATTTAAATTACCCTCCTGAAAATTCATTACTATTTTCTTCATAAGCCTATGAATTAATTGATCTATAATTGGTTAATTCCAAAGTTTTGTGCAAAGAATCTCAAGCTGATAACTGTAACATTTTCTACAACGAATACACACACATACACAAGCCTATATGCGTATATGCATACATATTCCTTTCAATAATTATAAAATAATAATATTTTAAGATGAGTTCAAGCAATTATTTAAGTGAATGAAGAAATGCTTTTTTTAAATTAAAATTGCAAATGTTGATTTTAAAATGCTCCCATACAAGCAAAGATAAAACAGAATTTGAAGAAAAAAAATGTAAATTCATTCTTAGCGGTTGTTGACAGGGCAAGCAAAGCGACAATAATAACAATATTCGACGTTTGCTTTCTAGCAGACGGATAGCCATTAACAAAAGAAATTTTTTTCCTCACCCAAAGGTGGTATCTCAGACAACTTCTTGGTTCTGCCTAATAACAGAAGAACTCGGACGACCCCATTTTTAGTCAGGGAAAAAAATCACACCAACTAAACGCTCCCATTGTTGCGCGCAATTCTTACCGACAATCTGGTTCCGTTGAAACTGTATAAAAAAGCATCCAACCACAGCCGATGTCCACTTCGCCATACATCTTACCATCTTGTAGCTGTGCATCTTAGTCCTGTGACTAATTCGCTTTTGTGGTATAACTTCAAGCTGAACTCAGCATTAATACTCCCACCATGCACTGCGCCTTATTTATGCTACTTGTATCTGCATTCGCTTACGCCGAAGACAGTAAGTTACTTCATCATAATCATTCATTCAAGTATCATCAGTTGGTTTGAGGATATAAACAGCATTTACATGTAATTAGAAAGTGCAATAGCTAACATTGATAAATCATACGCATTCAATTGTAAAATCATAAAATAATGTAATGCACATCTTTCTTAAATTCTATACTTAAACAGTGGCACATGTACATATATATATATATATATATAGTGCATATACAAGTCAAATGAAACAAATAAAACAGTTTTTCTTTCTAGCATACAATTAACATAAGTAAAATTACCATCAAAAATTTTATACCAATCAAATATATTCCAAATTACTTGCCTAGTTTACAAGAAAAAAACAGCTTTAGGAAATGATAATTCACCTTGTTATTTAAAAAACTTACACAAAGCATTTCTTGTATTGAGAAATTATGAAAAGCAGATGGGGTTATAAATCACGTAATGTATAATATAAACTGGATTTCTTTTGATTACAGATTGAGCTGCAAAGATTTCAAATAAAAAGTTAACCATACCTTTCAGACCACTTATAAAGCAGTGAACTTATAATTATTCAAATGATGAATATATATGATAAAGTGAAGACTTAAAGCTCAATTAAAAAAAAATCGACTATACACTGTGCTTAAAAACTATATCAGTTTAGATATAAATTATTTGTCTCATATTCTTTCGGTTGGTGGAATAAGTCACCAATGGGAGTGTGATATTCTTTTACAAATACAAAAGGCCATTTTGTTAAATATTTGCCAATAAATGTAGAATTGAGAAACAAACTTATTTAAGGCAGTTCTGAAAGCATGGAATGCGTACGACAAGACAACAACTGTTGGTGTGTTGATCACAGTACTGGCACTGAAGTAGAAGGTAGCCGTATACTGCTGAAACAAAATGTCCCTTTGTGTGGAAGTAAGTTTTTCGTTTCATCTTAATCAATACCTCTCATTTAGCGTAACAAAACTGATACATTATAAAAGCTCATGCTGATAATATTTCTGTTTTTAATGCAAAGCACAAATTGTACAAATACTTTCAATGAATGAAGGCCACATACAGTGTTTTAGAAACAAAATCAAAACAAATAACCTACATATGAGTAATAATAATTCGACGCATGGAAAATCACAACTATGATTTTCCCATGCATACTGGAACCCCACTAAAATCATTTCTTTCTGAAGGCCAAATTTTAGAAAACTAATCTTTTTTCTGTTGAGACTATGCTGAAAATTTTTACATCTGATAAACAGTTCAACGTAATTTCTTCAAATAACCATAAAAATTCAATTTTCAATTTAAAGTCAGAAAAGCTAAAGTAAACATAAAACGCAGACACTACAGTGATGCACACGCCAAATTCACTTAGTAAGTCAGGGACAAAGATTTGTTTTCATCAAAAAAATAGAGCAAATTTCAGTAGGATATCCAACACTAGCTATACAGTATTTATTAGTACTGGAATATTAGCAATTTCAGAAATTGCATTTCTGGCTGCATTCCTTCATTTTGCTTTTTCATCACAAAGCTCATAAAATCTCATAATTAAGACTTATAAAGATCTTGTAAAATTTAGACTTTTTGCACATGCGCAGAAAAGAAAGTCTTCCTCAAAAACACTGCTAAATTTTTAACAAAATCCTTAGAAAACCTTTTCCTGAAAATTGTTCTCCTTTTCATTGATTTAGAATTCGAAACTGAATTGTACCGCTTGAATTCAAAAAACGTCGAATGCAGTAAAATGGACGAGATGCGTGTTGACCACTGCCTGAACGGTTTGTACAGCAATTTCTTGGATTTGCCTTTTGCCAATTCCAAAATAAATCACCTGCTGTTCGCCAATTACATATTTCTCAGCGGAAAAGTAGATCTCGCATGCCATATTTTCAATGAATATTCCCGTTGCTCATCGGCTGCTTTTCAAAACACTGCCTGCCAACACTGTCAGCATGTGATTTTCACCGGCATTTTTGATTACTTATGCCAACCGAATCATTTTGTCGCCGTTCGCCAGCAAATCAGCTGCTTGCAAAGATTGTTCGTCGATGATGAATTTACAAAATGCCAGCTGCGCATGTTAAACGAACTCAAGGCAGCTGAAAGCGACAACGACAATTTGCGTTATTGTGCCATCAAACTGCAATATCAATCCTGCTTGCTGAAACGTCTCCCTGTCCACTGTGAAGGTGATATGGTCAGCATTTTGGGCAATCTACCCAATCGGTAAGCTAATTTAAAATATCTAATCATGAATTTGATGTTACGTTTTCAATTCTACGTATTCGTTACAGAATATCAGAAAGATTGAATATCACATGTGAAAACTTCCCTTCGTTGGAAGCCAATACAAACACTACGGTTGCATCAATCCAGACCATATCGTCAATACTGGAAACTACAATCTTCAATACTTCAGCAAAAGAAGTGACAGATCAATCACCAACAAATGCTACGTTAAAGTTCAACACAAATTACAGAACCACAACTGAGCAAATTACTACTACAGAATATCTTGAAACAAACACACCCGTCACAGCTAACTTCACTATCAACCAAAAAGAGCCGCTACATGTTCAACAGACACACTACACAAAACCTGAATCTGTTGAAGAAGAATCTACTGGCACAAACAGTTCGAAAATGATACCGCCACTGAATACGACAGCATTGCCAACATCAAAATACAACATCACCGTTGATCCTAGCAACAACGCGACATTTTACACTGCTGAAGAAATCAATACCAACAGAACCGACGTGGAACCCTCTTTGGGATATGATCTCATAGAAATTATCAATGAAACAATGTCAGAATCAGCTGAATATGAATCAAGTACTGACATGTTGTCGAACCAGAACACATCAAATTCAACACCAACTATCACAATTCTTCTTCATTCAAACATAACAGAAGCATATGACTTGCAGCAATTCAACGAAACTGCTACAGAAATTACCACAGCAAAGACAATTAATGACGAACGAACAACTACGATAATAATTGCTCAATCTGTAGATGATGCAATTGTTACCCAGACCCAGCTGTGGACCTCCAACGAATCTCTACCAGAATTCATCATTACAGAACAACCGCTAACTAATACTACAACAACTACTGCCGCTATTACTACTACCGCTGCTGCTACTGCTGTTACAAATGCTACCGTTACTGGCAATGAAGGTGCACTTCTTCAAAACAGTACTGGTGAAAACGATATTTCTATGCCCATAGAAAAAATTTCAGTAACCTCAGGCTATGATAGCAGAGCAATGGTAAATGCAACTTTTGACAATGAAACAATTTCAGCTAACGTTTCTTTAAAAGCAACTGATCGGCGAATTGAACAAAACAATTCAAATTCTGGTCTCTCACAACCTTCCATGCATCGAGTTGAAAATTTTACCAATTCACCAACAGCACATCACGTCACCAGCACTCAACCAACAACTAATTATCTCAATGCAACTGATAATCTCACAGTGTCTGGGAAAGAAACAAACAGTACAGTTCCACAGTTGCAAATAACCAAAATTGACAGCTTGGAAAAAAATACTTCCATTACAACAGAAATGCCAGAAACTTTCCCAAATCAATCAAGTGAAGCTGCTGAAATAAACAAAACAGCCAACACCCAACAAAACATAACGCAACAAATTACAAGAAGTAATAAAGAAGAACAAATAAGCATCACAGAAACGACAACAGCAATAATTGCTGAGACAACAATCACAACAGCAACAACAGATCAACTGCGACGAAACAACACTGATTGCATTACAAAGTCGATAAAAAGTTGCCAAAATTACAACTACCGATTCCAGTATTGCGTACGCACACATATCCTCACCACTAACATATACCAGTGGACCATTGAACGACTACTCAACACCAGCTGGGATTGGCTCCAATATCCGGATACATGCAAAAGCTTTTACAACTATCTGTCGTGTATGCATCAACCGGCACTGAATCCTCTGGGAATATGTGAACCGTTCGGTCACATTGCCCTGGTAAACTTTACGTTTTTCTTTTATTTCCTTTAAAGCTAAATGTATACACTTTTTGCCAGCAAAGTTTGTCATGTTTGCAACAATTTTCAGGTCAACTTGCTTTCTTCCGTGTGCGAACAAGACATGATAACCAATCTTCGTCAACACGGTCCTTGCATGGTAGAAGCAGTGTTAAATTCAACAAGCACATCTACTTGTATGCATGTTTTCCATGATTTCATTCAATTTATCAATGTGCACAGCGAAGACGAAAGTGAAATGTGCGCAAAAATGCGGACACTTCATATGTGCATCGGCGAGATGGACGTACACCAATGTGGCATTGAAGCTCACTACGCATTCACAAAACTGAAACTGAACGGCCTACAAGCGGAAAGCTATTTATGTGGAAAATATCTGCTTGGTCCAAGTCTACGACAACAAGTTCTCTGTAAGCTCAACTAAAACTAGAAAACAAAGCAAAACTGCTTCCCATTATCAGTTCATTACATTACAGGGTGGAAACAACGTCAAACGGACGGCATCGTACCAGCAATAGCTGATTGCATTGCTGAGCGAGATCAAGCCTTGTCTAACAGCAATCATCACGACCACTACATCCCGCAATGTGATAGATACGGCAACTTCGAACTGGTACAATGTGATCCACAGACTTCGAGTTGTTGGTGCGTAGATGTGGAAACTGGCCATGAACAGTTTACAAGCCGTGTACATAATGTTGCTGATTTGAAATGTGGAGGTAAAGAATGAAACCTATTTTTAATGATGTTTATCAAGAATGCCTGTTATTGCATTTTCTAGCCTGCTTGATCAGCAAAGCTGCTGCCCTGAGCAGCCGCGGCAGTGGATTCATACCAAGCTGCCAAAGCGATGGTCTGTACTCACCTATGCAATGTGATTATGAAAAAAATGTTTGCTGGTGTGTAAACGTGACTACAGGCGCCCAAATACATGGAACAGAAACGCCAAAAGGATACAAACTACCCACATGTCAAAGTATGCATTTCATTTGATCCATCTGTGTAAAAAATATTTTTGCATAATAATCTACCATTTTCTGCATTACTATTGCTGACTTTTGTCGCTTAATTCGTTTTTATTTACATAAATAAGATATAAATATTAAATTCCGCATCATTTTAATTAACCGCTCCACTATAATTAGCCACTCCACCATTCTCCATTGAACAAACAGCATGTTTTCCCAAAATAAAAATGCTTCATTCTCACGTTTCGTACATTATTCTCACGCATTTTATCGATTGATAATTCACTTTCAAAATGGCCGATTATGTGATAATCTTTTTCAAGTAGAAGAAAAGCATTATGCATCCGTTTGTTTGCATTAGTGAATTTGAATATCAAGTGCACCTTCGTATTCAACGATTCAATAAACATTTCTCACTTCACAATCTATTTAATGCACACAAATGTAAACATAAGCTACATCCAACCTATTAGTATTGCATTGTATTGTAGGTAAAAGTGAGTTCGCGTGCACGTGGATAGCTCCGAAGAAACGCTGTGCCCCGGATGGCAGCGCACCTAAGCTGATGTTGCGTTGGTTTAGAGAAGGACAAAAGTGCACCTTACGCCCGGTCAGCTTTTGCCCACAGGAATCGCATTTGCCACCGTTCACATTCCGCTTTCAAAGCGACTGCGAAGAAATGTGCCTCGGACCATATATAAATCGACTGCCAATAATATTTTAAAGCTACTACACTTTCATTCTTTTTCTTTTTTTATTGCCCCAATTCTACGTGACAGGCAGCATGCTTCGTTTCTAATCTCACATAGCACACATACAGTATACAAATGACATTATCTGTTTCATTCACTGCAAAATAGTTACTCTGAGTTCATCTTTTTGTTGCAAAGTAAATTAAATAACACGATAAAAGGCAACTCATACGACAAAACATTATCACTCAATCTGTAAGCACTTTTATGAAATGGAAATGAAATTTAAATAAAAAACTTCACACTGAAAAGCACGGAGTAATCGAATTTATATTTCAGTAAAAATTCCAACAACGAGAAGTCTATTCTAGCGAATTTAAAATCTTTAAAATTATGATCCGTTCTGCTGCATTTCCTAATCATCTCAAGAATCGATAAAAGCATTTGAAAAAGCATACATCGAAAAATACATTAGTTGAAAAATATATTTTCATTAAACAGCCATTTGCAACCAGCCTGAAAACCACTATTCATTTGCATATTCTCGCTTAATTGCAAAAATAATCGTCTGTTCGACTGTGAAATGCTGCCTGAATAACAGTCTCTCAGAGGACAGTTTTACAGAACTATTACTGCTAAAATTACGCAAAATGACATTGCCTTTTGTCTTTAATGCCTCCTGAGAATTTCGATTTTTTCATGCATCAGAATTTACCGATTCAAACAAGCGGGAATAGCAGAAAAAGTTAATTGCCTCTCGCCAACTTTCTGCTTGGTAGCAAGGTTATCACGTTTATAAGATGAGTCTAATCAAAACTGGGAACCATTTGAAAAATTGCAGTCTCGATCAGAAAAAAAAACACTTTCTAAATAATGAAAAATTCATTTGAATGAAAAAAATGAAATTCAGCTCAATGCACTTTTCTCCGATTAATCTGAAATTAAAAATACACGCTAATCATACACACCCGGATATGGAATTACATTAACAATGGCAATGGAAAGAAAACAGACAAAATATCCTTCGAAATTCTTTCAAAACAATCATAAATATTCAACCATTTACCACTGCTCAACATCGAAGCATAGATATTTAATTTTTTGTAAATTCTATAAAAAGAAAATGCCTTAAAAAGAACTGAAAGAACGAATATAATAAAATCTTCAAATGGACAACTGAAAAATGAATGCAATTCAATTTCTCAAATAAACAAGCTTATTCAACCAAAATGAATAAACGATGCTCGTGCAAAATCAATCAGTGTACAAATTCTTAAACGAACGATTGACCATTGAAGAAACAATTCATGCTATGGCAAATAAAATTCATTACATCAATTTACTCGAATGCAATAATAATAGATTGAACAATTGCCCAACCAACTGACCAGTCGTTGTAAAAATATAAATGCATCACAGCATAGCAAACAACAACAACAGCAACAAAATAATCAAAATTCCTTTAGAGACGCATCATAAAAATACAAATTGCTAAATGTTTGTCATTTGTTTGTTAGCTCTATCCCGAAGGATTGTAATTTCGTTACCGAATTTTATCGTATAACAATAACTATGAAAACATAGCTTTTGAAAATCGAATCGTCACAAGCATTAGCATTATTGCCTGTTTTCCATCAAATTGTTGAAAGACATCTTAATGTCAGCATTGACAAAAATAAAGTATAAAAATCGATTCCAACATTACTCAAATCAAGATCATTCCCAAAGGCAAGTTGTTCTTAAAATTTCTTTTTGTTGTACTACGCTGTACTTTGCTTTTCAATTTCAAAACACAACAGACAGATAAATTATAAAAATAAAAGCAACATGAAGAAATTAATTTGCTTGGACAATCTCAAATTTTTCTGTCAGGTATGTTCCAACATAAATGACTGACGAAAAAGTAAAAAAAAATATTGCCCATGTTGTTGATGCCATATGAATACGCTGCATCAACGTTATACAAAAAAGAAACTAATTTACAACTATAAATGTAAATAGTCGTTGGACAGGAGCGTTGTTGACAGCTCAACAATTTAATTAACGATAAACAATATATGCAAAGTGGTTCGATGGACGGTTGATCGTCCAATGCCACTGGACGAAACGTCTCCTGAGATGGCTGTCCGAAATGCCAGCGTTTAGCGATTAGTGCGGTCTTATTGATCTGATCAAAGCTTCACTGCTTCAATAATGGTTAGCTTGAAAGTGAAGCCGCCGCTGGTCGGCAATCACTGGAAATCCGTCGTCGTCGAACAATTTAGCACAACAAATACCGACCACAGATCAGCAAAAGTTCCCTCTAGCCGACGCCTGCTGTCGTCACTTTGTTTCTTTCTTTCTGCTGCCTGCACATCCAATTGGTCAGAAGAAAAGTCATCCCCACCCTCAGCCTAGCCGCAGCGTCTAGCCTCTCTTCTCACTCATTATTATTACTATCATCATATGTAAATCTTGCACCCATTCCATAGTGTTCTTTTCTTGAATATGCGCAATTCATCAAAAATGCAGGTAATTCTCCACCGCATGAACAACAATAATATAAATAAATAAATAAATAAATCCATGCTTCATTTAATTATTATTTCAGTTTTCAATAATAATTCGAGCTTTACTTTTGCTTTACGTCGGTGCAACAATGCGTGACAAAGAGAAACAATCATTTGCAGAACAAATCCTGGAAGATCGTGTTGGCGGTTTGAATACATTAAACGAACTTCTAGTCGACTACAATTATCATATACGACCATCAGTTGACAAAAATCTACCGCTTCAAATCAACGTTAGCATTCATGTCCTTAACGTCGAATGGAAAGCCGACAAACTAACACTTCTGTATTCAATTTGTCAAAGCTGGAATGATGATCGCCTCATCTTCAAGGTAAGTGAACTGGGAAAATTTGGAATACAAATTGCAATTGAAATAATAATAATACAGACTTCTTTCACATATCTAATTTCAACAACAACAATTTTTCTTATTGCTTCCGTAGCGAAGAGAAAATTTTACCAAGCAATAGTTAAGCAGCTGTTACGTCAGAGTTGAAAACGACAAGTCCAATCTATCACCTGAATTTAAGTTGAATTACTTCAAACGAAATGCCATTTCTGTTGGAACAACGCAAGCGCTTTCGAAAACAAATTATTGCAGTCGCTATGCTTCAAACGTTAACCACCAGTATATATATATATATTCCAGATTGCCTGAAGAATTTATATTTCCCTTCTTCACTAAACTAATAAATTACTGATAATACTAACAAATGCTATTTTTCTATAAAAATGCTAATCAAATAAATAAAATAACAACACACTAACTACTCCACTAAGAAGAAAAACTAGAGAAAAGATGTAAAAAGTTAGGGAAAGATATTTTTCTTCTAAATGGCATTTCTCACTAAATTTTTCAGTGATAAAGTGCAAACCTTCTTCCAAAGTTTCTTTTCCTTTTCAAACCAAACTTTTATTCTCAGATGGTTCAAAAATTGTTGACACAGCATCAATTTACTGCAGCTAAATTGGAACTGCTTTTTTTTCTAAGAAAATTGACAGCACGAAGCCAAGTCAATTATTTATTTCAAATCGTTTTAAATGTTCAGCTGTCTGGGCATCCCCTAGGATGATCTGACTCTAGTGATCATCTGTTTTCACTTTTAACCAACACACAGCTCCAAATATGTCCAAAACCTTGTGCTAAATTTTCACCATTTGTCCATTAGAATTCAACACCATGATCAAAATAATTAACAAAATATTTATAGTTAAGCTGACATACAAAATACCAGCTAGCGCAAGTAATAATTCGGCAAAAGTCAACAGTCCAAGTAATTCGATACTTTTATGACGGAATATCTAGTCGAAACAGTCGTCATCATCATAACTTTTCCAACCTAACCATGTGGCTAGATTAGATGAACATCAGAATTAAGTTGCACTTTCGTTTGGTAGTATCAAATTTGCTTGAACTCTCATCGACATATAGCAAAACCTTGCTTGTAATGAACGAACAATATATTTTGAGGAAATTGAAAAAAAAACCTGATTAAATAACTAACCCCAACACAAAAAAGGCATCAAAGAATTACTGCACTACACGTGAATATATCTATCTCAGATAAAACAAAAGAGAGAAAATGAGAGAGGGAAAGAAATAATAAGATAAATTCGGACCATAACTAATAAACTAACAATAATTGTCCACTTACATCATTTCTTACTTGATTTAATTTCAGTTCAAAATTTGCAAAATTCATCAGCACCTGGATTTACTTTGTCATACTTTTTAGCCATAGCTGAGTTGTTCATATCGAATCTTTTGCCAAAAGTGGACAAGGTCAACTGAATATGCCCAATCACTTATAAAGCATGAACTGATATAATAAATGAAAGCAGTCGACTAATAATATAACATGAAAATAAAAAATAATCATTTTACAATTATACACCAGGAAATTTCAATAAGTAAACAATAATTGAACAAATATGATGCACAACAAATCGATTGCAAACAACACTAAACCAACTTCAGAATCAAGCAATAATTTCTTTCATTCTCTTACTGCTTTCTCTCATGCTCTCTCCCATTTTTACTTTCCGTCTGTTTACTCTGTTTTAACGAAAGCATAAATATTTAAAACGCAAAATTAGATCTATTTTGTCAATAGAAATTTAATGAAATTTATATTTCAGGGTTACAAAGAAATACGTTTCCCTTATATGAAAATAATCTGGATGCCGGACTTGTACAGTCCGATGGAAACATCAAAGAGCATTTTGAACTCTGGGTACGTTTCAGTTACTCCTAATGGTGAAGTGAGGCTACGTCAACGCATTCTCACTGAACAGCCGTGTTTGCTTACTGTGCAAAAAGTAGTGGAAGATGACGGAAAACTGAACTGCACTTGGATAGCAAAAAGTTATCAACATAATGCAGATGAACTACAATTATACTTGGAAAACGTAGTTACGTTGAATGACGATTTACAAGGACGTGCAATTGCCTATTCCAGCGAAGGATTCCATGATACTGTTAACACATCAACTGGACAACACTACAGAATTAAAGTGACCTATGAAATAGACACTGGAATAACAAAGGCAGTTTTAGAGAACGCTCTGAAACAACTGACATATAAATAAAAGTGTACTTTTTATTAGCACTGACTAAAAATAATCGCTTTGTGAGCTGTAAAATTCGATGATAAAAATAGTGGTAATAATGAAGTCTGCTATTATAACGATGCCATTGTGCACTACGTTTACACTGCTTTACCGACGGCTTTATTGTTTGAGAAACAACATCAAAAATAAATAAACCACAGCTGTGGCACAAAGTGCAAAATATCATCATCGAAGATTAATTTCTAGAAAAGCCATATATTTTGTGAAAAAAATCAATTGAAACATATTTAAAATAACATCCCATAAAGAAACTTAAAGAAATTCACAAACTCAAAACCGTAAGTGAAGTACAATATGAAATAATTTATATTCATGGGTAGAAACAGTTAAAAATAACTTCATTATCATTCAATATTTGATTTCAGAAAAAAAAACGTTCAGTATAATTCTTAAATAAAACGAAAAACTTGTCTAATATTTTCACATCCTCAAAGTGTCTATTGATGTTCCATAAAAAAATTTTATCACAAAATAATCATAATTAAAAACATGTGTTATTAAATTATAAGCCTTAAGTGAAATGAAATTATTAAAAAAATTCAAAGACTGCTTTCAGACACCAACTGAACTTAAACATCAAATTATTACAGTACTCTGCTAAAGAAGAAAAATAACTGCCAACGGGTTTTAGTGGAGCATTTATCAAAACCTATTTATCTGCACCCCATCTTCGTATAAACGATGGGATTGTGCAGATGCAAGCGAAAAAAAGTAACACAAATGTTTTGCTTTGAGCACCGTGTGAACGTATGCGAATTTTGCTTAGTTGAAGACCATTCAAAGGTAAAATTGAATACTCATTTTCAAATCTTGAAGCTTTCTTTATAAGCTAGTTTTTCAAATTTCAAATATATCTTCAATTTAAAAAACTTAAGAAATAAACAGATTACGATAAATAAGCCAATAAACCAGTCGCTATCATTTCTCTCGTCTATCCAAGCGAATAAGCACTTTGGAACAAATATGCATTGCATAAAACATGAGCCCTGACGGAAAGCAGCCTTCTGCATGTGCATGTAAAACTGTACAAACTTGCAATTGAACATCTTCTAATTAATTGACTAGCTAGCGCCATTGAAGTTTCCATATGTTTGGTAATGGTCATTTTAAAACGAAATTCAAGCCCCTGTGCTATGCGTTTATAACCGAGATTGCGACTGTTTATTATTATTTCAGTGTATTGTACAAACGTATTTGTCTTGGTTGAATGACAGCGACTACAACGATTCATGCTATTTTTGTTTCAAGCCGTTGAGCAGCGGTGATTTGGAAACTGTGCGTTTGCTTTGCCTGCGTAAGAACGATTTTTCCAATTAAAAAAATTTTTTACCATCACAACAACTGCTCTTTTATTGCAGACTTATTTCATTGGGATTGCTTGGACAAATGGGCACTTTCACTTCCCGCCAATACAGCCCCTGCTGGTTACAAGTGTCCAGAATGCGGGGAAAGGATATTGCCAAAATCAAACCAAGTTTCACCAGTTGCTGACTGCTTGAAGAACAAACTGAGCACTGCAAGATGGGCTGAGCGAAGATGCAACATCAAAGTATGGTGATTTGTATTCGCTTTTATTTTTATTTTTCATTTTATGTAAGACTAGCAGAAACCACTTGAACCAAACGGTGAAGTGTACAATTTGCCTGAGATGAAAACTGTCATCGGCTGCAATGCGCGTCTAACTAATGTTGCTGATTCGGTCAACTCTTCCAACAACAGTTGGCAGAAAAGTATCTTGTTTTAAACATTTTGATCGTTGAGACGAAATAATTGAAATTATTCTCTTTCAATTAATTTCAGCAAACGATGAAGAAGATTATTACCAAGGCGACCTTATAACAACGACGACATCATCAACTGAACTATTGATTGACGATAATGTTGAAAATAAATATCACCGAAAGTCCGGTAATTGTACTGTTGCCCACAATTTGATGTAAGCCGAAAACTCTATCATATTTTTTTCTTTTGATTTTATAATTTAACCAATTCAAATCAAAATATCGCCTGTTCTTACACGATATTTACTTTTTCCTTTTATTGCCGTACTTTTAATAGCTACCAAGGAAATATCCAACATAATAACAACATAGTTCACCATTGATTACCATTCAAATTTAGAATATGTTTTTCAACAGCTTCCATCGATTAATTACACTTTCGAAACTAATACAATAGGCTGTAAAGGAGATCAAGTTCATCACGTAAATACAGTAACCTTCATCAATTATTCAAATATAGAGTAGTATGCGTCAGTCAACGAAAGAGTGTAAATGGAAAAGTTGAAAATGAAGAATCTAGTTTTAACGAGAATTGTACTTTGCATTTTCTTGGAATTTGCCCGTATATACGCATAAAAATATTAGACATGTAATAGTTCAACTTAAAATTGAGAATATAAGGTAGAAAAAAGAATCAGAAGAATATAAGTAGAAAGGAGAAGAGTATACAATAACAGGGCTTGCAGAAAGGCGATGCACAATAAATCTGCAAGTGAAGACTTACTCTAAACTGCCGATTCATAAATAGAAGTCGCAAATTGTAATGTACGCAAATTTATAGCGCATCTGACAAGTGTGTTAATTGAACTAGGAAACGGTAATAAAGTGGGAGAGATTGGAAGGTAAAGTGTATTTAAAAAACTGTTGCTACTGCCAAAGCTGCTGCTTAATTACAAAATTAATCTGAACAGAAAGTTATATCTTATTGATTGCAAGGCCAACTGATTGTCATTTTTATTTTTCAGTTTACGGTTTTGTCCAGATCGAAGCGATTGGAACTCACGCGCATGTTTCAGGCGAATATTTTTGCTGTTGTTGATTTGCTTGGTATGCTTGATCACATTTTACACTTTATCCAACCGTTCGCAACATTATACACATGAGCACGACCCACTGTTCGACCCAGCTTCAAACCCAGATGTACATATCGGTGTGCACTGACTGCTAATAGAATGATCATCTCCAGTTGGTCCAACGACAAAATTAACATACATAATTCCCTGCGACCCTGTCTAAGTTGTCTAAATTTAATTTTCAATAAATAATTATTTTCCTCCCTTCTCACACGTGTATAGTAAAGAAAAATATTACTTCCACTGAAGATGATTTAAAAATTGCTTTTGTTTGATTGAAAAACTGAAAAGCAAAATCCAGGTCAAACATTCACATTCTTGAGATGATAGATGTTTTTCATTGTTCGTTCATTTTATACGTTAAATTTTTGAAAAGTAAAAGCAAAGTTCATCTACATCTGTGGTCAATTGACACCAAGCGACGCGACGACCCGTTGTGAGGCCAATTTAGGTTAAGCGGGTGCGCTTTCACAAGTAGCTACTTGATAACATTTTTAAACTTGCGGCCGCAACAATTACTTTTATGAATAGATGTGCATTTGCAATAATAAAAAAAAAATTACACGCATTCATATGTACACTACAATGATTAAATAAGAATTTTTCGTCAAATCGATTAATATCCCATCCATTATTATTAACTATATGCGTACAGATAGATATACACTTATGTTCAAATGGCAAGAAATCTGTTTAAAGAAATCACAATAAACACACTAACAAAAGAATAAGGCAGATATCAAAAAATAAAAAAAAAATCGAAACAAAATGCCAGAATGTACAATGCTTAAACAGGTCAATTGAAGTCAAGCACTGGCTGCATGCAAGCAGAGCAAAAAAGAATAATCTTATGTGGGCAATCAGGTCTCGACCGCGTCTGTTGCGTCACCGCTGCATAAGCGAGTAAATTTTGACACGGTCGCTGATATGAAATTGTATAAACATTTTTGAACTTTAATATCATGATCGTGCCATACCTAGAGACGGCATGCTTTGCTCCAGTCAAGGTCAGCTTTAACATGCAAAGCATGATATGAAAACGTTGAACATTATGAAGAAGCCCCGCCTGCCTGCAAAGGTCGCCGACCCGGTCCGCTTGCACCCGGTAGTGATGGTGCAAGAAGAGCAGACTGATTGACACATTCGCGCGCCAGGCTGCACACCAGTTTTCACGCTAGAAATAATCTACCCGCTGTTAGCTGCTTCTAGACCCATTCCTGCTCCGGACGTTCCAGGCAGACGTACCTTCGTGTCTCAGTCCCAGGAACCCGGCGATGCATACACTTCGTGTATCAACATTGTTATTCTTATGCTCAATCTATTCAGCTGGTATGTTGTCACGCAAATGCCACGACAATTACACATTAGACAACAAGAATATTTTCCATTCTATTTTCTTAATTTAATTATTTAGTTCTAGCTGAAATTGACCCTTGTGAAAGGCAGCTTTACAGAACTAACTGCCCGTCGAAATCTACAGGCAAAAGCCAATCTTCTCAGTTTGTGTTGCGCTATTACAGACGAGGTAGCCAATGTGTCTCATATCCGTACGGTCTGTGCAGTGCAACGGATCCAGGTGAATCAAAACTGTTCAAAACCAGGCAACAATGCCAAGAATACTGCTTATCGGATAAAACGACACCACAATCAAACCAAGCCAACACCTCACCAGTGGTGAACATCATACAAAAAGAGGCACCCAAAACTACCCCTAGTCCACAGACTACTTCCACATCTACCGAACAGCTGACACATCTCACTACGACAACAACTAATTGGAAAAAACAATTCCAAACTGCTAAACCTATCAAATCAAGTAAAAGCAACTTTTCTCTTTTATTCTCTTATTTAAATGAGAAATTCTTAAAATGAGAACAATCACTGCTACTAATATTGTATAAATTGAATGATTTAATTTTGTTTAAAATGAAGATAATCAAGTGAACTGTGCTCCATTTATGCACATGAAAAGTTGAAGAAAATATTAGCCGGAATCACAAGAGAGTATAATGACATAATTATTGATGGCAACAATACTGAAAGAAAATTGTAGCCAATTGTATTATTGTTCATAAGGCGGAATTATTTTCGTTTTGCAGAATGTGAGCAAAAACGAGAAGAAGGCTTGCTTGCAAGTCGACATGCAGGAGGTTCAAAGGTTTCCATTCAAGCTGCATTCATTCCTGAATGCCTCCCTGATGGATCGTATCAGCCAATTCAATGCGACATTTTTTCCTTAACATGCTGGTGCGTCGACCAGGATGGTATCGAGAAAACTGGTTCGCGAGTCACCGGTGGCAACCGCCCCAATTGTAATGGTAAGAAGAGCTTTTTTCTGCATCTTTTCAATAAGTTTAAACATTCCACTTGGCACAGCTTTCAAAAAACATGAAGTTGCAGAAGTTCAGCGTTAATAAATGTCATTCACACCTGAGTACAAAAAAAGCTAAAGCATTTAACCTGATCACAAACTAGGTCAATCACATTGCTGCTTTCGAACAGTATTTGCATATTTCAAGCATAAGTAATGAATAGTATAAGAGTGAGGAAATCTTTCCTTTAGCTTTCAGGCACTAATCGTCCTTATTTCCTTTCTCAAAGTTTAAAATTACTTTCAATCATCCATTCCGTGAACAAAATCCCTATGAAAACTGATAAACAAAAATATGAAACATTTTTTCAGATTCACCCATAAATGGTGTCATACTGTCACTTCATTCCAGTTGTCTGCATAGCCCAGAACGAGGTCCGTGCAATTCAGAACTCAAACGATGGTATGTGTCAGATTACATTCATGGTGGTAAAATTCTATTTAACTTGCAAGTTCGAATTCCACCAAATGATACGCTTCACTGTTGAAAAATTGTTCCGTGATTGCACAAACTGACATCAACTGCCTTTCTTCAAATATTTCATTGTTTGCACTTTTTTATTGCATTCACGCTTGCTTTCCATTTTCAATTCACTTTCTAAGGTGTGGCACGTTGTCACTAATTCTTTCTTCCACCTAACTCTAGTTGTCTATTCAAATTGATGGAACAAGTATGAAAAATTCAAATCCATTAGCAGATGGTATAACAACAACAACAATAATAATACCCCTTATTCAGGTATTATGATCCTGAAGAAAGGCAATGTAAAGAGATGATTTACAGTGGATGCGGTGGAAACGAAAACAATTTCATAAGCAAAGATGATTGCCAACGACGATGTGGAACCGTAATTAAAGGCAATGTCTGTCCAAATTGGTCAGCTGCGCTTGTCGACGAACAAGGCAACGCAGTCCAGTGCTACGAACAAAACTGCCCAATTGGATACAAGTGTGTTTTCGCTGACGAAGATGCTTATTGCTGTGCCAATCCTCAAACAAATGGTTCGTCAATATATGGTTTTTTTTCAAATCAAAAACTGTCATTCCATTTTCAATATGCCCACTGCAAAACAAATTATAACTGACAATCATATTCCAGATTTGGCGGCGCCGTTGATGTCTGATGATGATTCGATCTGCAAGTTTCCAAAAGACCGTGGTCCATGCGGCAGTTTCCATTTGCGCTTCTACTACGACTCGGCAGAACAAGAATGTAGATACTTTTTCTACGGAGGCTGTGGAGGCAACAGAAACAACTTTCAAAAGTTGGTAGACTGTCAAAACTTGTGCATGAAAGCAACGATGTCAGGAGATGTTGCCAAAGCTCTGGCTGAACTGGAGAAAACCGCTGGTACACCCGTAGTTCCGCCTGATGTGGATAACAAATGTGAAATGCCGAAAGACCCAGGTCCTTGCAGAGGACACTTTGAACGATGGTAGAAGTTTACAGATAAATGATAGTAACAATTACAACAATCACACGGTAACCTCTTCTTATTCATTCAGGTACTATGATCAAAATGAAGCCAAATGCAAACCGCTCATCTACGGTGGCTGCGGTGGCAATGCGAACAATTTCGAAAGTTTAATTGGCTGTCAAGAAACATGCACAGGTAAAATATGACTGAATAACATACAATCGTGGAATGGGATTCAAAATAAGAGTTCATTGCAGAACTGGATGCAGATGTCTGCAAACATCCTGCAGACAAGGGTAGCTGTATGGGCAATTTCCAACGTTGGCATTTCGATTATAAGGAAAAACAGTGCAAACCATTCTTGTACGGTGGATGTCTCGGAAATGGAAACAATTTCCAAAGCAGAAACGCTTGCGAAGCAAAATGCATGCCAGGTATGCACATGGTCAAAACAGTGTTAATGTACAGAATGTGAAATTTTTGATTTCATCGTTGCAGAAACAGCAACCAACATTGAACAAACACCGTCAACTACCCCACCTGCAACAACGAAATCTAGCACAACAAGTTCGTCACTGATCGAAAAAAATTCAGTACATTGCAACACATTTTCATTCTAGAAATACCAACAGTCCTTTCACTCAATCGCTGCTTTCATCCACTTGACGCAGGCACTTGCGGCAAAAATATCCAACGATGGTATTACGACGATGTAGAAGAAAAGTGCAAGTCGTTCGCATACACTGGTTGCGGGGGAAATGGCAATAATTTCGCTACCAGAGAAGACTGTGATCAGAACTGCCCAACTGGTATTTAGATCTGAACTTCCCTTCAAATTCATTTTTGAATCTTCCATTGATATATGCACATACATAGTGATTTAAAATAGAAATGTTAACTGAACTCAAGAATTTTGAATTTTTAGTGAAACGAAAAACAACAGTGACGACAACCAAAGCAACTTCTCCACCCACACAACGTAAAATATTATTATTGCTCAATTTGAATTCCAATTATCATTCAATACATGACAATTTGTTTTTCAGAAACAACTACACAGATGCCGCGCAATCCATGTTTGCATCCGAAAGATCCAGGCACGTGCAACGAACATCATCAACGATGGTTTTTTGACAATGCTTCACAAAGTTGCCAACAATTCACTTACGGTGGTTGTGGTGGCAATGGGAACAATTTCAAAAGTCATTCAATGTGCATGGCCAAATGCGGACCTGGTGAGAACTTATTTTTTTCAAAACTGAAAACCATAAATGCTGTTGTGCATTGACTGTACAATTTAGCATTGCCGGAAAACCCATGCAACCATCCGCCGGATCGTGGCGACTGTTCTGGTCATTTTGTCAGATTCTTTTACGATTACAATGCTGAAACTTGCAAGCAATTCATTTATGGTGGCTGCACCGGAAATGGAAACAATTTTGCCACGCAGTTCGACTGCGAGCAGAAGTGTATGCGCAACAAAAAAATATCGACACAAAGTAAGCAATGAATTTTCCATCCTCTCTTTCCAATTGTATAAATCAAATTGTTCATTGGCTCATCTGGAATTGTAGCCACGACTGCCGTACCGGCTGTACATTCGACGCAAGCTCAACCAAAACCAATCAAAGGTAAATTCTTTAGTAATTAATGAAAATATTAATAGACGCAATTAACTGTCATTGTTAGCCAAACTTTTGCTACCCGGAGATGAGCTCTGCAATTTGAAAAAAGCACGTGGGCACTGTAACAGCTATGAGCTGCGCTATTATTTCAACAGGGATGCTGGTCGGTGTGAATTTTTCTTTTACAGTGGATGTGGAGGCAATAAGAACAATTTCAAGACACTTGCCCAGTGCGAACTTTTCTGCTCAAAGAAACCCGCTGTTCCATTGCAGTTTGGCTCCGCTGACACCAGCTCAACCAGTGAAACAAATGGCCAACCGTCTTACGTAAATTCTGTAATGCCACCAGCTAGCTTGGAAGGCTATGGGGTAGAAAATCAGCCAACCACTTTGTATCCTCATCAGAAATCGAGCGAGCAAGTATCATCAAATGTGGAAAGTAGTTCAAGAGCACCTGCTTCAAATCCTCAAGGATTACAAAGTCGACCTGGTTTGGCACCTCTAGAACCGGGAACAGAAACGAGTTCAATCGCACCAGCACCGCCTGCCTATGGTGACACTTTGATTCCAAAGCAAAGCCTACCTGGAACAGTACCACATCAACCAGGTATGGACAAATTGAGGAAATGATGAACAAATTGAAATTACACGCAAAGTGTGCTTTAAGGGACATCATTCCAACAAATGCCACAACCACCGTCTTCCACAGTGCTTCAAAGTGTACAAGAAAAAACTCATCCACATATTTCTGTCACACCACAACCACCATCTACACCATACCAATCACCATCACAAGCTTACAGTACAAATTATGCTTCCGAAGTGGAACAGCCGCATGAGAATATCCAAGGAATACATGTGTCGACCGTTTACTCAGGATTGACTGAAGGACTCAGCTCCGCTGTTACCAGTGGAACGCCAACCGCAGCTTTACGACATAAATGTGACTATCCGCAAGAACGAGGACCATGCAGTGATGCTTTGAAACGATGGTAAGTTTAAAGTGATGCAAAGCAATTTCAAAACATTTATTAAAGTCACTTTCTTTATTCATTGTTCAGGTACTGGGATAAAGCTGCGTCTCGATGTTTGCCGTTCACATACGGAGGATGTCGAGGTAATTCGAACAACTTTGAAACAGAGCACGCATGCATTGCCGAATGTCAAGGTAACTAAAAAGCTCGTAAAGCGTGCTCGTCCAGAATTAATTATTAACCGTTAGGTCTTCCACCAAATGTGTGCGATCATCCGTTGGACAAAGGATCATGCGACAGTAAATATCAACGTTGGTATTTTGAACGAAACAGCAATTCATGCCGTATGTTCGAATATGGAGGATGCGATGGAAATGGAAACAATTTCGCTTCTGAAGCTGAATGTCGAGCAGTTTGTTTGAATGGTAGCTAACTGGGCAATAAGTTTTTCAGTTGAACTGTTGTCTACTATGTAACTTGTATAATAGGCGATTCAAAGAGCATTCCAGGTAGGCCAGCTTACGCGATTCTGCCACCGGCTGGTGGAGCTATAGGTAAGTGATGAAAACATTTTATTTGTTCGATTGGATAATTAAGACTATTTCACTAATTAAGAAGAGTACATCAGGCAAACATACGCACCTTCACCCCAACCAACACTTGGTGTACATACACCGACGACTATTTTGGAACCAGAAAAACCTACTGTTGAAAACAAAACACACACCCGTAAGTAACGAATACTATAATTCGAACTAACCAGCAATGCAACCAACGGCAACAATTTGACTTTAGTTAAAATTTAAAATAGCAATGCTCAAAGCGTTTTCTTATCAGTTACACTATCAGATTCACTATCTCAGTTGTGCAAACAGATAATTTGCGTAATAACGGCAGCAAAATTACACACAGTGTGAAACAGAAGTGAAATAATAATTTTCAATTAAATAAGACGTAAAAAATCATCTTGGAACCTTCTGCGCTATCTGTTGCTGAATATGATGTCATTTGCATAAAAACATTCATTCGCTCATTCAAAAATTCTACTAGTGATGAAAAGAATGCAGAATAAGTAACCAAGGTTCTATTGAAAAATCAACGTTTCAATGACTGACAACCCTGTTAATAGGCAACCGTATTTTATGACGAAATCATTTGAACCTGTCAAGTCAAATTTTGAAAATTTCTGCAGATTTGTCAGAAACCGCCAAATAAACCTGGCAGTATTCAGATCAATATCAACAATATCAAATTTAACCTCAAACACGATTAATTTAGTGGAAACCAAACAAAATTTCATCAGACTTGTCAAAAAAATCTTGGAAAATCAGCGAATCTATTTTTCATAAATGCTTGCACCTTCGAAACCAATTTGTCAGAAAGATGGGGAAAAAGAAAAATAAATATTCAACTCACCTTGTTGAAGATGATATTTGGTTAACAGTGTAGTTGCTCGATGCTGACGTTGAATGACTTGGCGCGACTTTGAAACAACTTTTCCAATGAACAATGTTGCAATTGATGAAATTCACATTTGGCCTACATATTTTCAAAATTCAAACTTTCAGGGTTGATTGAACAGTTTCACCACATTTAAATCTAAATTTTCAAATCAGATAACGTTTGAATGAAAGTTAATTTAAATTACTTTCTTATTACATACCAGAACTCGATACATTTCCAAAAGTAGAACCAATTTACGACCACGTTGGTTCATCACGGACTGATATATGCTGTACCGAAATGATTTTCAGGTTCTTTTAAAAGTTACAAAAAAATGTCAACTCAGTTATGATATGTATTTAAAAAATCAGTTCCATCTTTTATGTAACTGTAAATTATAAAATTTATTTTTTATTTGTAAAGCATTTCCATAAACAAATGACTTTTTAAAGACTGTTAATTTTTTTTCTTCATTTTTCATGTTACTACAAATACATTTATTTATTTACGCGCGTTTGTGTCTACTTTTAGCTGAAGCTGGAGCGAAGTGCGAGAAAGAAGTGAAATGTTTGCCCGACTGGGTTATGACGATCGACGAAAACGGCTGCGAACGATGCACATATCCGACGCCGTCGGTTGTTCAAAGTAAGCAATTTTATTTATTTATTTACAAACAATATCCTGAAAATCTGAATGAATAATTTCAGCAACTCTTTCCCCGTCCTGTGTTCCAGTATTGAAATGTCCCGAAGGAATGACCATTGTCACCGGTGCTGACGGTTGCAAGAAATGTGTTAAGGAAGCACCGATTGAATTGGAAAGTATGTAGCCTGTTATTTTGTTTGCTTTTGTTATTTTCTGTGGAAAAATTAAATTTCGTTTTTGTTTTAGCTCCAGTTCCTGAATTAACTACTGTTTCTGACAAACCGTGCGCTGGGGACGAAATTGAATGTGAAGATATGTGCATGCAAATTACGGACAAAGACGGCTGTGTAACGTGCTTCTGTCCCCAGGATAAAGTGATCACCACCACCACCGCTGTGGTCACCTTCACTGACGCCGTCACCACCGAGCCCACACAGATCGGTTTGTATATATATAGCTTTCAGTTAGCAGTTCAATGAACAGTTATCAGTAAGTTGGTTTATTCGTTTAGAAGAAATTGAAAAGGAAGAGAAACCTGAATGTCAAACTACGATGACTTTGAAAGAATGTCCACCGCACTGTATGATTGTCACGAACAATTCCGGTTGCAAGAGTTGCCTTTGCCCAGAAGTGACAGAGAAACCGACTTATTTAAGTGAGTCTAATTTTACGCCGAATATTTTACATTGGTGGATTTTTGATATCGAGAAGAAAAAATAACTTATATAAATCAGCAATGGAACTGTTTACATGTTTTTTTCCTCAATTTAGCAGTTTCTCCTAATGAAACGCGACCAATTGACACGAATGAAATCAGAGAAAAATGCTACCAACCTTTGGTAAGTGATTATTAATTGTTTTATTTGTTTATTTTAATTAAAATGATACATAAATGGTAATTTAAAATGTTCAACAATAACAGGATCGTGGTCCGTGCTTTGGACCGGCTGTGCTGCGTTGGTGGTACAATTCAGAAACAAGAAAATGCGAAAGGTTTGATTACAGCAGTTGCGGCGGCAATCGCAATCATTTCTATTCCCAAAAAGAGTGCATTGCTCATTGCGAAAGCCCGTTGAACCCAGGTAAAACATTATTTTATTAAATTATTAATTACTTTTCATTAACAACATTTCAACACAACCAATTGATCAATTCAGTAGTGGAAACAGTGCCGACTGAAACAACTACTACAGCTGAAAATTCAACCATGCCAACTGTTCCAATGATCAACGATAATTCGACTATTATTCAGCCTGCAGGACCTGTCGATCCATACGCAACTGTATCACCATCAGAACAAAGTAAGAACAAAAAAACCAAAAAAGGAAAGAAATTGCAACTGTCATCAATTATTTAGTGACAGGTTATGGATCTCCGGGTGCTCATCCAATGGTACCTTCAGAATATGATGGTAGAGTATTTACTGATTTATTTTTTCCACAAACCGTTACATTTAAACGACCAATTTAAATGGGCAAGATTACTGATCATTTTTATTCGTGTTTAGCTTTCACCCATGCTCCTGGCACCAGTCCTAAAGCACCTGGCTTCGAAGGTGGGACTTGCTTTTGAAAATGTATTTCAGTTCACTTTGAAATGACCATTTACGTGTTCAGATATACTTTATCCATACCATGTGAATACGAACGCTCCAAGTCCGTTACCGTACAGCCCATCATCTCCCTCACCCTGTAAGTTGGAAAATGAGTGCACCAATTCAACTAGTTAAGAAGCTGTTTTTTAAGATCTTACCAACGGAGAAATACCATCAAGTAACACACTTGCGCCTCAAATTGGTGAGCAGTTTTTCAACTGAAACTTAATAATGTCTTTAAATGCATTTTAATGCTTTTCTGCTTTTAAGAGACCTACACGACCATTCATCATCCAGGTAGTTATCCTTATCCTCCAGCAACAGGTTAAACAGAACAACATTGTCTGATAGATATTTTTTAATCAATGAATATAATTTCAGTGGGCACAACATCTTCAATACCAGGCAGTTATCCTTACAGGCCACCTGCTGAACGTAAGCAAAATTTCAAAATTTACTTTCATATGTACATTTCATGTCGTCATTCATCTGTCTAGCTGGATCAATTTCTGGTTCCGAACAAATATTACCTCCTGCTATCGGGCCAATTCCTGATATTATTCAACCAAGTAATGAATAAATTGGCTTAAATAAAACAGAAACGAATTAAACAGTAATTTAACATTACAGCTCCAAGCTCGCAAGTGGAAGTTCCTTACACTGTCGCGCCGAGTCGACCTTTGCCAAGTATGAACCTGAACAAACACTTATAAAAAATAATGAATATGTTTATGTTTTCAGTGCCAGCCCTGCCGTCGCCGTATCCGCAGGATTTCGATGTGACAGAGAACCCACAAGATCCGAGGTATTGGCTCTACTGTCCGGATGGTGAAATTCCGATGCAGTACAAAAATGGCACCATGATACGGTGCTTGCCGGGCCAAAACATGTGCCCGTTGAAATCCAGGTGCTACTTTAACGGGCTCGACTATTTCTGTTGCTCCACTGCCACCTACGAGGTCCAAGAGCCTGCCTTGCCTTCGCCATACTAAGCCATTCTACTGGGCTGGGCCTTTGCCACGCCTCAATGCCCTGCCCTGTTTCTCACTTTCAGTCCGAGAGTGCGCAACATGCGCATCAAAATACATTCCTCAAATCATTCCGGCATCAAATGTACATAAATACTTGTGTGATTACTTGTAAGTATGTCGTTCTACCTTACTTCTAAACTGTATCAGTATGAATAAACTATTTGTTGTTTGTGAGTTGCTTTGTTTTATTATGAATAACTGAATTCTGTAGCACTGAACGTTCTGCAGCATAATTCTTTCTAATTGAAAAAAATCATAAAAAAGCAAATACATCAAGCCACTGGAATTAATTTCATGTAAGCAATACTTCCGAGAGTGCCGGCTAACCAGACCAGTAGCCACAAACGCCTACCAACCTGAGTGACAATAAACGGCATCGTTAAGAAGGCAACAAGTAGAACGGATGGTAAAGTTTCTCTTAGGGGAAGCGGTTTGGAATAAGATGGCTCGCCTGGAAATGCTTGCCCATTTTCATTGAACTGCTTCAAATAATTCTCTTTAGCTGCAAATCGTTGGAAAAGCCATTTCCTAAGCGGCACTTCATCCCTGGGAACATCATACAACGGGATGCAATCCAATTTGATATGAATACGAGTCGACCTCCAGTTGCAGACTGTGGTTAACATGTTCGGTATCTGACGAATATCGTCCAAACGTTCGTACAAAATTGTGACATCGTGGACGAATTTCAAATTTTCCCTCAAATGGTTCAGTATCCAATAAAGTCCACGAACTCGCGGAAGCAAAGTGTATTCAGGGATGGCGACACCAAATTCTTTCGCAAACTGTGCTGACTTTTCCGACGCATGCTTATTATTTGAAGAAAAACGAGTGCCTTCTGGAAATAGAACGAATGATGTAGGAACGTTAAAGTTTTTGATAAAGTCCAACTGTTGTCCAGATATTTCAGGACGAAAGCGACCAGCGCGTCGAACATAAACGCAACCGTGTAAATAAAAATAAAAACCATACAACGGCACGTATTGAAGTGTGTCTTTCAAAATATATCTCAAACTGCCAAGGCGGCCACGTCGCACTGCAAGCATATCCCCAACGACCCAATCCAATGAACTTTGATGATTGAAAAGATAAATGATATTTCCCGATCCACGCAGTTCAACTGAACACGGATCAATACCATAAAATATTAATTCAGCACCAGAAACGTATTCAAACAAGAAAAGAACAAATCGCTGATATATGCTGTACATCGAATCGTCTACTTTAGCCCAAATTTGTTCGGGAAAAATAAATTTGGAAAACACGCGCCACATTATCGAGATGCAAAAATATGGCACTGAGGTAGTCATGACCATTAATGGAATGAAAAAAGTTTTCACATAACTAGACACTGTCGTGATGATGTTCATAACTGATTCAACTAATTGGATTCGTACCTGAAAATCACTTACAGTAATACAAAACACTGTATTGTGGGGAATGATTTAGAAAAATAATTTTCCTAACCAAACAATTAATGAATGCATTCCTTTCTTTAAACTTTATCAATATTCTAAATAATTAAAAAATTATAAACAAGCTATACATGTAAAGGTAGAGCGAATGTACTGTATTCATAAATCGGCTAAAATCTTACGGATAGTGATTCAAAATACAAACTTATTTTCAATAATTTAATCTTTAGTAATACCATTTCAGAAAATTATTTTACTGACAGTTAAGCTCTAACTGAATTCATATGTAGTGGACATGTTGGATCCAAATTATCTACATCTTTAAGCCAGTCTGTTCTTAAACTGTATGAGTTTGGAAACTAATAATACTAGTAATTTAACTACAGTTTTGGTCAATCAATAAGCAATTGTGATTGGGATTTATTGAATGAATTACTGGATACAGTGAGCATTAGTATAAATGGTACGTACTCGAGAAAATGCAAAAGCTTACTTACTGCTCAGTCATCGATTGGAATTAGCGGAAAAGACAAATGCAAAAAATGCCTTATCTTAAAATGCTCAATTCTGTTAATTACATCAGTTGAAAACTTTGCCAACATCAAAACTCGGCAACGTGATCCAAAAAATGAGTTCTGTAAAATAATCAAGTATAATTTTTTTCATATGGTCGATTTAATCATGGTTACTATTAAAAAAAGAGAAACAAGCGTTTTTATAATTGAAAATAATGAAATTATTAATATACAATATAAATATATACAAACAGACATAACTGTTATCAAAAAAATGGAACACTTCAAATGATCATTTTTTCTCTTAAACCGTAAAAAGGGAAATTCAACTCTAAGCAATGCAATAAGAAAAAATAATGATTAATTAAAATACTGTCGACAGAAATTTACAGACTGACGGAATTATTTTTTTTTCAATTTGTAGACAATAAATGAAGCACTAGAGTGACAAAATAGATCAGCATGTAATGTTTTAATGTTACAGCAACGTTCTTCAGAGAATGTTGCATTTCAGCTAAAAAGAACACATGCTCCTTAGCAACAACAGAAAATTATAATCCAACATTACAGTTGATTCCAAACTGCTCAAATTAATCTAATCGGTTTTGATTTCATCATCCATACATGACAAGTACAATGACAAATGATTTTAAAAATGAAATAAACTTGAAACTGCGAAACAGTTTATCATGAACTTTGTAATATTTAAAGAATGTTTTTCAAATGTAAAATTCTTTTTTTCACTATAAACTTAATTCTACTTGATATTTTAATTGAACTTGTCTAACCGTGTGCTTAGGTGAAAATTATTAAAGCGAACATGCGTGCATCTGTGCAGAGGCGATATCAATGTTAATTTTGCTGTCATATATGATATCATTCATCAAGTAAATTTCAAAATTGCACGCTATGATTATCTGAAACTGAGATAAATTAATTGGTAAATTTTCCCTTTGGTAGGAAAATTTAACATCACAAATAAGGTATTAAGTTGCCTTCCTGTTAAAGGTTATTTTTAGCATATACCAATAATCAAGTTGAATAAGAATAATGCTGAGAATAGTTTTCATTAGCATCAATCGTACGTACAACTCAACTTTAAATTGATTCCATTTTTATACGCAATACATCATACTGAGAAAAGTTTATTTCATTTAAAGGGTTTTGTTTCATTATTTTATCTATATGCCAAAAAATACTGACAAATAAATAAGTTTTCAGTTTATATTAAGAGGAGAAAAAGAAACTTTATACTGGAATTATAAAGAAAATTAATCGATCAAATAAAAGACAACACATCTCAAGTTTTTAATTAATAAACTGAAAGAAGATGAGTGTGTCAAAAAAAACATTGCGTGTATCACAAAAAAAGACCAAACGCATATAAATACGTTAACATGCAATGTGAAATTTTGATTATCAACCTGTGGTGAAAATAATCACTTCATTCAGTCAGTTATACAGAGAAATTCAGTGATTAGACTGATAATTATAACGATGAAATAAATCCATTCTACAAGATTTGTTGCGTTTTTGAGTTACTGAACTATTCAAAAGAACACAAGACTGAACTGCATATTCGTGTAAGTAGTATTTCAATTTTGCGCACGCTAAATATTTCATTCAACTATTTCTAAATTACATGCATGCAATTATTTTTGCATACCATTATAATTGAAAAGATATGAAAAATAAGATGCAGAAAAGATCTTATAAAATTAGTAATTTTCTCGTGTTATTTGAAAAAAGTCTGAACATCATATTGAAGAATTAATGAACGGTGAAAACATTGAAATTTGAATCAATCAAATTACATTTGTAAGTAAATATCATTTAATGCAATATTAGACAATACTGTTTTTTTTCCTAAGTATAAATTTCACAAAAATTATTCACATAATACCACTGCTTTCAAAAGCAGTTTTGTCAGTTCTACAAATTAAAAGTCAACAAACATATCTCTCTGTCCATAATACACAAAACATAGTACATAAAAAAAAAACAAACCTTTCGTGATATTCTACCGTTTACGTATAATGTAGATACAATAATAATGATAAGTATAAGTGAATGTACTCAATGCACCATACAGATATATTATTTCAATAATAATTTTTTGTTTGATGCAGAAATTAACGCTAGTGCAAAAACTCACAGCAGCATCAACATTTCCAGTGAAGCGGAGTAGAACAAAACCAACATTAAGAACAGCTATTAATTGCATGTTACTTTATCCACCCTTAATTGTATTGAAAAATATTTTCGCAAAGGAACGAAAACAAGAATAAATCGCAAATTCAAGATAGAAAACAAACATATAAGAATAATAAGAATAAAAAATGAAGCGATTCCATTCTCTGTAGAGTTTTCAGTCTCCTTCCACGTCGAATATTATTTATAACCCGACTAATAATTAGCTTTGTGTGAGTGATTAATTTTGTAAAATTATAATTTCTTATGGATAATTTTCAACGTTTCGCTCATTGGTTGAAAAATTCTTAGCAAAAGATGTTTTACCAGTTGTTTCAAATGGGTTTGCCATCCATCATTCATTCATTGGTGATTGCTTAGGACAAAAGAATCGACTTGTAGAAATCTAATAAAGACATCAAGTTATAACAAGCCACCATTAATGAAATAATAAATAATCTGATAAATGAAATATTTGTGGTTTTATTTTTGGCGAGAAGAGAGAAATTTCTGAAAACAAAAACAGTGCACTCTTCGATTCTTCAGATTAAATTAAGAAATAACAACGGATAATTTAAGTATGAAAGTTGCATGTATAACACATTTCAAGTCAGTTTTCATGTATAACATCTCCTTTATTATTTCTGTTGAATAATTGTAAAATACAGAAACATATTGCATCATAGCTTATGAGTTACGGAAAGTTCGTGACTCTAACTAGACGAGGCGGTAATAATTTTTCGATTTCCATAAAAGTAATAAAGTTCCACAGAGACGCGTTCAAAAGAACCCCTGAGACATAAGATTAGTGAACACAAATGAATGTCCGTTATCAACAAAGCACGCCCTGGGATTTCAATCCTGTAAGTTCAAAAAGTTAATCTTTCCTTGATACATATACTCGTGGAAAAGTCACAAAATCATAATTTATTGCACATAACGGTTATTGAAAAACAATAACCTTATCGCTATTAATTTGTATACATTTTTTAAAAAGCAGTGAGATGTATATGTCAACGTTGTGAAAAATGAAATGATATCAAATGACCATTAATAAAAGAAAGAGAAGAAGAAGAAGAAGAATAAAAAGAAAATTAAGAAATGGAAAAAAGAGAAGAAAGAATAAGTTCAAGAAAAATAACAGGAAGAGGAAGAATGTGATTCGCTCAAATGAAAAAGAAAAAAGACACTTAATAAATGCAAATAGCAAAATTATACATAGAGAATATTTTGTAACAAAATAAGTGTATAACAATTATCCCAACTTTAAGATTTCAACAATGAAAGATGCAAATCGATTTTTGTAAAAGCTTATCACGTAAATTATGAAGTCGACAAACAATCGAGTTGAGTTGTGCAGAAGAAGGAGAAGAAGAAGAAGAAGAAGAAGAAGAAGAAGAAGACGACGACGACGACGACGACAACGAAGCTTTGCGCGTTTGCTAGCGTGTATCCGTGTCTGTGACTGAGTCACAGTTACAAGTAAGAGTAGCATGCACTTGCAGACCGGCGTATTTCGATCATGCTGATAGCATAAATGATGCTAATAATGCAGCGCTAATGCAGCTGCGTACGAAAGCATGGAGCAGCGTTATGAAGATACAGGTTTCAAATTTCAGCAAAAATTTCTCGAAATGGATGCGCTCACTATCGGACGAATGGCACTGCTGATTTTCCTCGAATGCTCCGCCTTCATAACTCAACTGTTGTTCATTGGCATTGGAATTTCTCGAAGACCGCTTGAAGCTTTTCCAATGCTCATAATTTGTAAGTTACTTTTAATATTTGTCTACTTAATTACTAAAATTCTACATAATTCTCTTATTTATCAATTTCAATGGAATAAAAACTATTTTTTATTGAAAATTCAATGTTTAATTATAATACATTTGTAATGCTTGTTAAATGTTCATTGACAGCTGATTTGAGTGCGTGCTTTCTCTTTAACTTGCATAAATGCATCAGCTATTGTTCTTTGAGTAATAACTAACTACTCATCAAAAGATCTATAATCAATTCTCTTTTGCCAAGTATTCATCTGTCGATGATCAATTTAAATGTATGCAATACATATTCACCCACATATCCTAAATATATTACCATAAAGACACTCTATGCAATACAAGTCATTTTCAGATTTGAAAATAATAATTTAACAGATTATTTGTTTATTTATAAAGCATCTACATCATTTGAACTAGTTTCTCCATAATCATCCTCATATGTAGATAAATAATGCAGAATAAATTCATGAACATCTGAACCAGTCTACTGAATCTCACAAGAACAAATGAAAAAATAAAGAAATAAAAAATTTGACATTTGACAAAAATCATGACTTATGTTCGTTCAGTCAAAGGAGCAACCTTGTAATTAATCATCTTAAATTCATTCAAAAATTAAAATCATATTCACTTTTTATTTACCGGATAACTATAACAAAAAAATGAAAATCTGTTTAACAAATCAAAGCGCTTCACTTGCTGTTATTTATTATCTGTTACATTTGAAACCCTTTCAAACTCATTGTTATCATCAAATGCCCACATTTTTACACTTTACTAATGAAGTTCATTTCACTAAAATTAAATCTATTATTGTTGCTTTTTTCAAAAAAAAAACAGATAAATTCATGCTAGAATATTCTTCAATTTCTAAAAATACATGTAGAATGCAACTAAATAGCATTTAATAAAAATATCCTAATTTTAACTGCATCAAATTTTAATTATTAATCGATGTTATTTTGCAGTGTATCCATACAATATGAATTTCAATTATTAATCAATGCAGCAGTAACACCATGTCTAGTGAAATATATCTATGGGCATATTTTAATTAAGTATCAATTGTCGGCATATACTTATATATATATATATATATATATATATATATAAGACAGACAAAGAGAGAGAGAGAGAAAGAGAGAGAGAGAGAGAGAGAGAGAGAGAGAGAGAGAGAGAGAGAGAGATGAGGAGGAGGAGACAGATTTATGCATTAACTTCATTATTTCAGTGCCAAATAAATTGTTAGCAGCTTCACGTTTAATAATTATCAAAGTATCAATCCGTAGTTTCATGTTGATTTTAATAAAAATAACATACGAAAAATTCAGTGCATATTGTGCAAACAATACGGTAAAATATATTTCACTGAAACTGGGTTTTAAAATTTTTAAATATTCTATTTAATTTCGAACATTTGCAATAAAGTACACTTAAACATGTTCGCTAATTATAAAGCAATATAGTTGATATATAATGCTTACCAATATTTAAAAAAAGAAACAAATAGATAGTTCAACCTAATATTCGATCTTGTTATGCATCATTATCAACAACAACAACAAGAATAAATTATAAAAGTATAAAAGAAAACGTAAAAATAATTCATTAAACAGCAATGCATGCAACATAGTGATATTAGACTTTAAACCTCGGAAGAAACGATCATCACTTAAGCCCATTTATAATGAAATTTGCTTAAAATTTTCCTCCATACACGTTTGCTGCGGAGTGTCAGTTTTCTCTTTTTATCAAAAGCTTAAATCATTTACGAAGCTAACATGTCAAATCTAACAATAAACGCAACAACAATTCATTTGTGAAATTTTAACAGTTTGTAATGCACAAATTTTTAATTATGTCTATGTGTTTCAGTTTGCAGCGCTAATTCTTGCATCATCGCTTTCAGCATGATATTCGAGTATGGACGACGATTTTACCTGTCCAATTCCAATCTATTCGCTTATCGCCCTTTGACATGCTTGTACGCATCGCCACATCTGATAACTCGAACATTTGGTCGTAGCAATTTTGTACTAATTGTTTTATTACTTTCCGTGGAACGTCTACTCGCCTTGTACTACCCTATGTGGCATAAGCGCTTGTTTTCAGAACGTCAGTGCCGCATGTTGATGTGCTTAATTGCGTGCAGTTCAATTTCGATTGTGATCATACTTTGCCTCTGCGCATGGAACAATTCCAACGCACTCGTCTCACCTCAGTGTTCACTTCAGCAGACGTCTTACACGTTCACGCTTGCCATGGCTTATTACTACTTGATCGGCGATTCACTGAGCTGCTTGACCAATTGTATCCTGCTTTTCAAACTTTATCGGCGTCGATCAGTGTCGACAATGAACGTCTCAATCAGAAAAAGATGGATAGTGATAATCATAATGACGAATATCATTCTAGCCTTTGGACCGGATGTTGTCAACGTTATGCGCTTATGCGGTTCAGTCAAGCGTGGTGTACAACGGCTTTGCCAATTCATGAAACAAACCTACGCCTACGTTATGGTAGCGCTTTACTTTTTCTCTTGTACAGATTTGGCAGAAAGTATGCGACGGACTTTCCGCTGTAACAAATGCTCCCTACGCAGGCCTCCTATTTTACCTGGCAACTGATTAATCAATTTTCTACAGACTTCCTTCCAATTCGAATTTCCATCAAAACTCAATTATTAATCAATGGATTGTTACGTTCTTCTTCATAATAAAACAATATTTTATTCGTAGTTCAATAACAATAGTAGTAATTTAATTTTTTGTACGAAGTATATTTTTCTCAAAACTTGAATTTCTCAACAATTATCTGATTTTTCGACTCTTTACATCTTCATTTAAACGATAAACAAAATAAAGATAAAAAATACCACTCTCTGCTGCTAGTCTCCTAACTGACTGATTGACACCGAGTAATTAAGAAATCTCAGTCAAGATTCATTATTAATTTATTTGTACTTGAACATCATGCGTACTTGAACAATTTACAACTTATTCATTTTTTCCTTGTTAGTAAAACTTATACAACTTACAAATAAAACCGCACTTTCTTTTGAAAAAAATTAATGACATTAAAAAACATCAATTAACAATGTTGCTTATGTCAGAAACAATGCTTATGGTCAAAAATAATAAAAATGCACTTACTTTAGCAGTGATTATTCAAAATTTTCACGCAGGTGTTTCAGCAATTCGAATCACATTTTGTTGTGTGTTTCGTGCTTGTTGTTTGCCCTTAAATCTCTGAAATCTGTTCTCCAGATTGAGATTATCATGGAAACCTGATTCACCTGATCATGGAAATCAAATATTTTCACATATTACTTGAAAATCAAAAACTACAGTATCCTAAAAATAAAATTGAAAAGCATTTCTGAAGCATCGATTAATTGACTACCAACTTCATCTTTCTCATATAAATTTTTTCTTACCGATCTAAGTGCGTATTGTAGAATTTATTTCGTGTCGATTAGTTGAATGACATTTGTTGTTGTGAGAGGTATATGAAATTGACATTCAACAACATGATGCTCAATCAGAGAAACAGAGATGCCAGTGGCACGCAGATGGTCGTGTATCATGCTATGCATGCTAGCGTGCAAATGAATGCAAATATCGGCTGAACACTGGTTCTAAATTTCAACGAATGAGGTATTACTGTTTATGTTCATGTTTACGTCAGCAAATGCAAACAGTGAAGCAGTGAATGCTGCTGCAAATTTGAATCTCTTTCACTAACCACTGTCCAGGGCATCGGTTTACATAGAACAACTTAATTCATAATTATAAACTAAGGTGCCTAAAAGTTCGACGTGATCACAAACACTGCAAATGGAATGTAATAAAACATTAATATACGGTCAGTCATCAGCTGTTGAATGCAACTGTATATATGTATATACATACATACAAAAGCTGCATCTGCATTTTTGTGGAAAAACAATAATGCAAACATCACTGTACATAAATAACCTGTACGCATATTCAAATTTCTGAAAAACTTGAATCTGATAAAACAACGATTCTGCTATTTTCATTGTGCGTGATGAGCAGCAAAGAAGAGAATAATGTGTACGAGAAAACTTCAAATAAAGTAAAAGATAATATAATGAAGTGTCACATAATTCATTTACATGAAGAGAAAACAAAAAATAAATTTAATAAAAAAATCGAAAAACAATCTCTCCTTTTGGTGTTTATTCATTTCATGTCAGCTAAAAATTTAAATCCTCACTTGAATACAAAGGAGGCAAGTTGAATTGTTCTTTCAAAATTTAATTGACCCGAGGTCTTGTTTACTTTGTTTCACAAACCCAAACGTTGATATTTCGCTAAAGATAAAAGAATAAAGCTAAAGCTAAACGTTGATACTTCCCCGAAATTTATTGCGATATTCTAATCACGGATACTTATTAATTAATTTTCTTAAATTTGTACCAACAAAAATTAGTTGCTCAAATCTTACCTTGCTTTCACAACCGCATCAAATATTTTTTAATTACAGAACTAATAATCTTTACTATTGATTATTCCACTACCGATTTAGTGGAAACCTCTTTGCCATAAGCTGTCACTACAGAATTCAAAATATGCCTGCTTCACCCATCAATAACAACATATGGAAGATAATTATGATGAAATCTTGCATAGTCCATTCTGAGAACTGAAAATGCTTTTCACACTGCAAACAAATCAACTTTCGATTAGAATAACAGTATAAATAAATAGTGGTAGTAGTAGCAGTAGAAAAATAAGTAATTTTTAAATAATTGCTTAAAAAATAAATTAGAAAATAAAAGTTGCCCTATTGTAATAATGTGACAATAAGAAAATGCCGACACTTTGCTTTTCTGAATAAAAATTTAATCAGAACAAAAGCGAATCATTCGTTAATAATAAGAAGCTCATTTGATAATCATTTAGGGAGGGGGGGGGAGAATGTGCTTAATTGAAATAGGCGAAAATTGAAATCAGAACTAATTGGTGGTGCACAAATTTTGCTAGTCATTTTTAAATAGCTTGCGAGTGATAAATCTGGGATCTCGCAGTGGAATAGTTTTCAGGCGTCTTGAAGTACCGAGTGCATTCATTGCTTCCATTTCTCCTGAAAATTTACAAAATTCACCTTATTCTAGAACTGCTACAGTATTGAAAAATGAATACGAAAAATATGTAATTTAATATATTTGAAAGATGAAAAAATGCAATAAGCCGTGAGGGAAGAAGATGTTGCCAGATAAGAAAAAGTTGCTGTTTTCAGGCGCTTACTTGCGTACAAATCAATCAGATTTTTCAGATCAGCAAATGTCGGCTCTACAACGGCATCGTCTTCGCCGCGAGCAAATAAGAAAAGCAAAGCAGCAATCAGGTGAATAAAAAGTTGCATTTTGACCATTCAAATGCAAACCTTTAGCAAAATTATATCTAATTTTTTCAGCTGAAATATGAGAACATCATATATTTTTTAAATTTTCAATGATTTTCTTAAATATTAGAACATAATTCTGGATTTTATTTAAAAAAAACAGATAAAAATTCATTACTTTCTCCTGTATAAATACGGTGAATTATAGGGAGAGAGAGAAAGAGAGGTCTTTGTGATAGCTGAAAATGACAAGAGGATCGTACCAGCTACTTACTGTGAAAAGGAAATTTCAAAACGAAACGGAAATGTTGAACTTGTTCAATTTCATTAATTTAATTTGCCGGTAGAAATGTGATCGCAAAGCTAATCGCATTTGCAAAGGCCTAACACCTAAGATTATTTCCATCCATTTGCATGTTAATTGAATTCTCAATCACACACAGAGTCAACTGAGCCTACTTCACGCGTAACGTAATTGCAAAAAAATTGAAATTGCATTCAGAATATGCTCTCATTTTAGGTGAGAAATTAAAATGGAAGAAAAAAACACAGCAAAAGGAAAAACACTGTCAGTGAAATGATGAACGGAAATTAAATTTGTTACCAAGTTCACAATAACAGTGTCAGCAAAAAATATGCAAATTTCAAGACAATTCAATTTATGTTTAAAATGATGAAAAAAAAGAGCGAGCAAAAATCAGTGAACGAAAAAACCAATAATATCAAAAGTGTGTATTTTTGATGAGCTTATTTTTAATGGTGGAGGAAAACTTTCATTTACCGTTAGCATAAAGTCAATGATCACAAAATTAGCTCTTTCTTTTTTCAATTTTTCCAATGACCAATTAAATGCAATCTGTTCTGACATTTTGCATGTTCGTTGATTGCTTTTTTTAATTTTAAAATTCACCAATGTTCAAAACTTCAAAATTTGATCCTGTGCAGCATATCAATAAATGCGATGCTTGACGAAAAGCACAAATTTCCCGATCAAATAATTCGAATGATATTAAGAAATGCTTTTATAAAAAGAAAATAGACAAATTGTTCAGTGAATGAATGAACGAATGAGTGTATTTATACTTGTCGATCATTCAATTCAATTTTCCCCTCGCACATGCATTTGGTGTCCAAAATATTCTTTCACCACACGACAAACCAATCTGTGTGCCAGTGAGAAGGAATCTTCTTCAATGAAAATAATTTATAGCATTTACTTTCATCTGCAAATTAACAAATTACTCTGCCCGTGATTGAAATTATCTCTTAAGCATTCTGCAATAAGTTGAAATGCAATAATCCGTGCAATACGGCTTATTATATTCAATGACGACATGGCTCTTTTCAACAAAATGGTCTCTGCGATTTAAAGTCACTTTTGCTTTTTTGTTATTTTTCCATTAAATCTTTGCATTATATGTTTATAAGACGGAGAAGAAAAAAAGAAATAAAAAGCAAATTCGAATAAATCAAGAGAATAAATTCAATTTCATTTTGCTTTGGTTAGATAATTCGAAGCAAAGCAAAATTTTGCTCGTCTCGAAATCACGCAATCTCAAGCGTCAATGTCACCGGCTGTATTGAGATCTTTCACAATTTTTGCATTTCTGTTCACATGCTCAGCAACAGATACAACAGTGGTCAGCAAAGCACAATTACATCAACACGAAATCAAACGAAACAACAAAGCACTCTGCTCAACAGAGGATCCCAAGCAATGCCTGTTCAGTTTGTTGCAGAAAATGTTGAAAGGAAATCATTCGAAAGGTTTGAATACATTTTTGTTTTCTCATTTCGAGAAAAACTACCTCATCACATCACATCACATCACATCTCATCTCATATATTCTGTACCATAGCATTATTAACGAATATCAAATTCAAATTTACATTGCGCATAAATTTCAAATTGCCAACACAACTAAATAACGTTCAGTGAAAAATTACTGATTATTTTTGTACAAGGAACAATATGCTAATATTATTCATATTTTTAGGAATAACTCTCGTAAATCCTGCCGAATTTCTCCAAACACAAAGTATGTTTCTCTGCCCCATCATGGACTTCGTTTTGTTCGAACAGTTTCCACTTTTAGATAAACTGCTGAACAATGCTGATCATGAAAGCAGAGACAGTTTCCATATACGATTTGGAAAACGTTCAACATTTCACGATAGCAAAGACTAGCAAAGATTCTATACTTCAGAGAATTACTAACTGTATTGGAGATAATGAAGTAAAATGCACCACTTGAGCATTATGCGTCACAAAAAAATAAAAGTGAAATATAACAACTAGCTGTGAAACTAATTTAAACAAACAGATATTCACCGCCCACATACAATACATCTCTTGCACAATATTAAATCATCACTATTCAATAGTTATTAAAATCTGTTCGCAAATATGAAAATGAAAAATTGAACATTTCAAATCAAATTTAAATGAAAGTAAATCAAAAATGCATTTGAAAAAAACTCAGATAATTAAAACACATGCTGACAAATGTTAGGCACAGTAGCGAATTGACTATGAATTTCCATTTGCCCAGTAGTGGGGTTTCATTTTTTAATTAAGAAAACGGAAAATTATTCAATGTTATTCTTACAACATGATGAAAAATATTCTACAAACAAAAATCAGATGACATTAAATTTCTATCTCCTTTTTCTGAGCACAGTGTAGGGTTTCACATACTTGAAATGAAATAAATTTTATCACACGCACTTCGCATGCATATAGGTAGGCAAGAAAGGCCCACAGAATAATAAATGAACGATTGGTTTGTTTCCGCGGCAGAAAAAAGTGAAAAGAAAAGAAACAATTCAATAGCTGATGAAATAATATCAAAAATATTGTGTATTAAGGTTTCGGTACTTACGGGCAAAGTCGAAATTTTCTCTGCCAATGTGAACTTCAGCCTCGGTGTAGAAAGGTGTTGGTAATTGTATGATCATGCTGCTTGTAGTAAAAGTTCTTTTCCTCAGCACTTTATCGATGCAGTCGTTGTCCTTTGAACTGTTCGATAGCACAAATCCATGCAAACATTCAACAGTCGGCACAAATTCAATGAACATTCCCTGCGAGCGTGATTATTACAGAATGCGCATACTTCAGTTGCTCCAAAATGTAATCAAAAGTACTTCGAACGGTATGACAGTATAATCATGTTTCCTCCATCTGTTTGCAGCTAAAATTAACACACTCTGCTGTATAAATTATTAATAATGTTCTATAATCTTCTATAATGCTCGAAATGTTTAAATAATGATTAAAGACACTTTATAACAACGTTTCATTATTATACGTTAAAAAGAATGAAAAATTTTCAGTAAAGTATTTGTATTTTGAATCATTTCTTTTAATTCAGTTTCCTAATGTTCCCTGAATTGCATTGTAAAGTTTAAAATCAACTTTAAACTACAGGAATTGTGTTGAAAAATTTCCGTGATGTCGTTTCAAATCAACACTCAGACTATGGACTTGGTACGTAAGATGTGAAAATATTTATATTTTCAAATCAATTTTACTGCAATTTCTAGGTAAAGAATATTGGAAAGAGCCGCTTATGCAGGGAAGGCATAGCATTCACTTGCGTTTTGGAAAACGATTTCAATTCAGTTAGCTTGGCAAAAACCGAGTACGACTACAGGCATGGCTTAAACCCAGTAAAATTCGTCCCAATTATACATATCATAAATGGAAAATATCAATATGTATAATGGCGGAAGTTACGTTGAATTTTGCAAAAAGCGTTATTACAAAAATGTAACTTATATATTTCTATCTAATCGAAATGATCTTTCAACAATAATGAAAATAAACCGTGAACAGCTAATAATTGTAAATATTTTTTAAAAACAATGACGCAAATGCTTCAGCTTAGTTGAAAGTAAATGCATTTTTTGTGTAATATTATTTCAATTAAGAATCAATGTGCAATTTTAAAATAAATGACAACAAACCCCGGAGAAATTAATTTGAAATAATTTTAGCTTTTAATGTAAATGTAAATTGATTTCATTAAAGTAATACAAAACCACAAAACACTGCTTTATAAATTAAGCATTGTGTTTGAGATTTATTTCAGAAAAGAAAAAAAATATACAGATAGAAAGAAAATTCCTACATATATATATATATATAAGAATTTGAGTGAAATGATAATTTAGCTTCCCACAAAAGAAGAATATCGACTTGTAAGAAAAATTTTAGTGAAAATTGAATCAATACTACACATTTGGAACAAATAAATGAACTGAAAATTCACCGCCAATGACTTATTTCCATTTAAATAATTTTCCTCCGATGCCAATTATCAGTATAAAAAATAATAAAATAATAATGACGGATAAAGGGGCAGAGGGAGAGAAAAAACAGTTGCTGTCAGTTGGATAGCAATTTTCTGTTTTATTGACCAAGATCCACCAAAAAAAGCAGGAATGCCAAAATGACATGAATACAATTTCAAAAACTGTGATTTCATAAAGAAATATCAATAAGGAAATCAATTTGACATTAAACTTTCATTAATTACATGCAACAAGCATAAAAGAATAATACAGCACATATATATTATTTTAATAAATATGACTTCTACATTGATTGTACTTTCAATTTGAATAATACAACACTATTATTTTATTTGTTAAACTTATTCCAAAAACGCGTGCATAAGATACATTAAAAAGAAAATTTTAAAAATTAACATTTGCTTATTCATCGTTTAGAAAAATTCCACATTCTGATAAACCGTCATTAGTTTTTCAGATAATATGTTATAATGTAATATAATATAATATAATATGCAAGATGATGTGGTAATTCAGAGGAAATAATCTGCAAAATCATACAGCAATTACAGAATTACTTTAGGATAAAAAAGTTCAAAATATTAAAAACAGTTTTAAAAATAAAGAAAAACTAAATTAATAAAAGTTACGCGATTAATCATTGGACTAAAAATTTTTATCAGTGATTATTATTCATTAATTTGTATTTACATGCTGCATATCCATGTGCATGCATGTATATTTCATGTAGTTGCACATTAATCGAGAAAAATTGCAAAATAAATGTCAAAATTATTAAACACCATGCAAATAGAAGATTATTATCAACTGGTAAAGTTATTGTTATAAAATGAGAATGTTGCTATTTTCGAAAAGTCAAGTTGCTAAGTGCTGCTGCTAATCTGCATTGGTTGAAGAAAAACACCACTAACAAGCTGAGCATAATTATAAAACAAAATGCTTTTCTAAATTAAATTCAACAAAAGATATTTTTTCATTTAAAGCATAGAATTGAAGAGTGATACTAATTTTCACAGATTATAACACAACTAATTCTGTAATAATATTGAAAGAAAACCAAGAATTAAAAATGTATCGTCTAAAGTTAACACAACCTAATAAAATGTTATTTCTACCTTTTCAGAGAAATTTGAAATTTTAAAATATTACAAAAGAACCACAAATTGTTCACGTGTGAATGAGTGTGTGTGTGTGTGTGTGTGTGTGTGTGTGTGTGTGGGAGAGGGGGGTGGGTGAGTTTGTCTAAATGAATCACATCATTTATGCAAATGTACAAAAGGAAGCAGTACGGAATAAAAAATTTCTTCTACTGAGTGTTGTTTTCTTTTCAAAGCTCAAAATATCAACATAACCGTTTCGAAATGTATCGCTAACATTACAAATAAGCAATAATAATAGGATATCCAAATGGAACTGATGTCGAATGAAAAAATTCAAATAGGTCAAATATTGTGGTTACTATTTTCATTTAACAAATAGCATCAGCGGTATTATCACACAAATGCCGGTCGAAACAAACGCAAGCAACTGTTCATGTTAATGTTTGTAGAGTATCTCTCCCCCAATACAAATAATATCAAAACAAAAAAATTAAAAATATATAATACATGTGAATAATTCCATAATTGATTATAATTTGTATTGTACAGTTCAGCTTGTTCACTGCTGGTGAATGCGTCAACCGACAGTGGCAATTATCTGACTAGTACTTCAATTATCCATTAGCACCAGTTGGTGTCGCTTTTGTTTCCGCACGTAATCACGTGATTCGCTTTCCAAGCAGGGTGCCTGCGCACTTTCTGGCCACCTTTGAATGCGATTGTGGCGTTGAGGCGTCGCGAGGGCGTTTGGAAAATTCAACTAACAGAATTTCTTGATAAGGCGCAGACCAGCACCAAGGTCGACAGTTGTGAGCTTGTCAGAGCAACACGTTATCCATCCACACGTCGGACACATCCACAAGTTTGCACATCGTAGTACAGCATTTGCAGGTCGTCAAAGCTGCACCAACAGGCTAATAAGAACAACAGCAACAACCATAATAATAATAATAATAATATTATTATTATTATTCATTCAATTATTTTTACATTATTCTATTATTCATTGCCTTTCTACAAGCAATCCGTGAACGCTTAACCGTGGAAGTCAGTCAATGAGCAGTAGCAGCAGTAACAGTACAGTGAGTTAGATAGATAGATGGTAGTTGTTGGAGGGGAAAATTTTTTTTTGTTCTTCTTTTCCACTACAAAAGTAATGAACAATTTCAGACGACAATGCTGTGGACAGTTATTTTGTTGACAACTTTGCTGTTCAACAGTTGCTTCGGATGGGAAGGTTGGTATTGGAATCCTGAAGAAGTGGGCGACGCTCACCATGATCTGGTAAAAATATGCGGATCCGAAGATCTTCGACCTTGCTACAAACGTATCTACGAGGCAGCTAGGGAGAATTTCAGAGGTATTTTTGTCGAAGAAATTTCATCCCTGCGTGCTTACTGCTTTGTTCCTTGTTATTCAAAAAATTAAATTAACATTTTCCGTTCAAGGTGATCCGGATGAAGAAAGCATGACGAAAGAGTTTATGGAAATTTTGGCACCAATGAAACAGATCATCGACCGACTGGAAGCTAAGAAAGAGAAACAACGTCTGAACCGCGCTACGAGAACAACAAGCTATCACATCCGGTTCGGAAGAAAATGAAACTTTCCACTATTTTCGCACTGCACATTTTCCAAATTACTATTATTTCTTGTTGTGTATTTGTGATGAAGTATATACAATTCAACTGGCTGAAAGCACGATGCCAACGTTGATTCGAACTGTTTATCTCCTTTTTGCCGTTCCTATTGTGCACAAACCACGCACTATTCAAGTGGTATCTGCACTCCAAGCTGACACGACTTTGTTTACACATAAAGTTTTTTCCAAGAAAACATTTGTATTTTGCGTACTCAGTTTTTAGATCTATTTGAAAAATGCGAAATAAAACATTATCCTTAAACAACATGATCGATCGATCGATCGATCGATCATCCACACGTACAAAACCAATGTACAAATTAATAAGCAAGAATTAATTTTAAAAAACCGTTTGCAAAACCTCTCAAAATAATAAAACACTCAAATAACCAACTGTCATAAAAAGATAATGCAAAAAAGTAAAAAATAAAAATAAATTTCAGCGGAGTCTGTCGTTCATTGTTCCAAAGGCAAGCAAGTTAATTCCAGAACCATTAAGCTGAAAACGGATAACGACGACGACAACGACGAAAGCGAAATAATTGCACAATGAAGCAGCGTCGTTACTGTTCAATTACGTCAAATTAGCCTTAATTAAAACCCATCAGGGTGTTTGTCAATAAGCAAAAATAAAAATAGTACCAATAATAACTTGCTAATGAATTGCAATTTAAATAAATGAAATGTTTATCTTAAGTAATATTTGCACGTTTAAAAAGACAATTCACCTACAATAGGCTGCTGATTTGATTAATCAAAGCACGCTGTTCCTGCTGCAGCATTTGCCAATTTCAAAAGCAGGCTCTATTCTTTCTTGGGAAATTTAATTTCATATTCACTCCTCAAATTGGAACAGTAACGCATTTGGAGAATTCACTTCAATGGTAAGATCAGTTAATTACAACACTGTTTGTCAGTAAACTGGAATAACAAACTTCTTTTTTTTTCTACATAAAACTAACTATCCACCTCGTTGAAACTACTTGGCAGATATTTTACAGAAAATTTAAATTTCAATAAATCTGAAGATGTGTAATTGAAAAAAAACGGTTCAGTTGTGATTTTTTTTGGAATAATTATCGTTCTTCAATTTAGTTTTTAATAAATAATCTAAAAATAGACTTTTGCAGTGGAATGAAAATCACGAAACACCTTGGTGAATGCTTTCACATTACAACAAAAAAATTAATCACCTAACGAGTACCATTTAGCTGATTATTATTTGGCCAAAATTGAAATTTCCTTCCAATTTTTTCATATCACGCTATCAAATCGAAGAATTCATTCGTTATCTATTGTTGTTCTTTGTTAGTTTGCAAAATTATTCACTTTTGAGATGATTCAATATAGAAATTTGCATGTATTTACACGCAATTTTTATGGATTTCATTCACACTCAAAATAATGCGATCGAAGATCTCAGATCGAATGATACACAAGACTAGACCACTTTACTCGCATAACAGAGCAGTAATTGATGGAATATTTACAACCAGACAAAAAAAATAAAAGCATCCGAACATGATATTCATTCATGTTCTAACATTGTTTTCAGTTGACTGAAATCATCGTCGAACAAGAAAATATAGCAATGTCCATTTTGGAAGAATAAAGTATTTTAAAATCTGTCTGCAACAAAATTCGTATAAATTTTCATACAATTCAACTGCCGTACTGTTAGTGGAAAAAAGTATAACCGGAAACAAGAAAGTACCATCATCAAAAGGCAGTGAACAAATATGTTAAGCGGGAAAATAATTCATGACAACAAAACTACCCCGTTCTGTAAATAGCCGTTAAAGAAACTGCTGCAAAGGGTGCCATTGAGAAGCTGGCAACGTGTGCAAAGCATCTAAAGCAGATAAAATCGATCTGAAATTTCGATAGTCTCATGAAAAATTCTGCACACTACAAATGGGAAACAACATATGAGAATCTTATGGCAGAGAACGACAACTGACCACAACAGAGAACAAGCGACAAACCACACGCATACACACACACAGCTTCACAAGAAAACACTAATTTAGTTTTATGCCTTGTTTCAAATGAGACGTAACAATAAATAAAACAATGATAAAGATGATCATTCTCCACCACCAAAAGATAAAAAATAGACAAGCAAAGCGAGAAAATTATAAATCAAACAACTTGATGAGATAAACAAAAAAATTAACAAGGTAACTTACAAAAGCAAACAACAAATCACTGTCAGTATACGCATATAATCAGAAAACACTTACCTGAAAGATTGATGATCACTTTTCCCAGAAATGTATTCTGCTTGAAACGATCATAACTCCAGACGGTGAATTCTAACATCTTGCCGAGCGCTTGTTCCAAGTTCAAGTCTTTGTAAACCACAGTTTGGTTCCACACGGGATTGTTTGATCGAGCAATGAATTTCGTTCGACGCTTATTTTGTACACTATCAAAAAAGCAACAAAGTCAACAGTTGAACAGACAGACGGTGTGTAAGAAAAATATGGCAATAAATTAATAAAATGTGCATATATGTACATTCGTTCAGGAAGAATGTATATTTTTACAAAGGGATTCGGGGGTCGTCGCTTTTTCGCATCGACGTTCGGCAACCGAGCTGCACATAATACTGTGACGAACAGCGTGTCGGATGTGTGGTCAAAGCAGACGCGCAGTTTCAGCAAGCCCCCGTTGGCCAGATCCTGAGCAAGCAGTGAATTCTGAATTATATACAATAATTCAAGTGTCAATTTTTTTGCGTATCCAATCTCCTCCTATGTGTATGCTCTTAAAAGCAACAGCAATAAATAAAGGAAAAAATGAAGAGAAACAATAATTATAAAGTATAAAATTAGCACAAATATTAGCATATGTTGTACAAATGACAACGTGAAAGATATACACTGATTTCGGTCTTGTCCGAAGCTATTTTATTTCAGAAAACAAAGAATCTCAAAAGAATAGAATAAAGAAAAAAAACAATGACAGTATAGCGGTAGGATATTACGTGCAAAAAGCAATGGACCAGAAACAGAAGCGTGAAAAAATGAATAAATATATTAGATACACGGGCAAGGAATGGTCAGAAAGAGAAAAGCAATGTTTCTGTTTCCAAAAGTTGTTGACTGACAAAAGCAATTTTGCAAATGAAAAGAAGCTGCAGCAGACAGAAAAGTAACAACAAGTATTATCAATGATAACAACAAAATCAACTACACCAACAACAACAATAATAATAATAATAATAACAGCAGTAACAAAATAAAATAAAGCATTGAAGCAGATTTGGTATTTTTGCTAGGAAGTGTTTCAGGTTACCTGCTGCTGATTCGCAGTGAAAGGTGATCGACTGCGTGGGGTGGTGCTGAAACACGGAGAAGCTTTACCAAAATCTAGCCCTTGACAATGCCTATCATTAGCTAAACAAAAATACACCAAAACGTCAGTATTTTTGTTTCCATTTATATTCTTATTTTAGTTCATTAAAAATATAAAAGAAGGATTAAACAAATAAAATAGAACAAAACAGAATATTTCAAAGGGAAAAGTGATTTAGAAAATACATACAGATAATAAAGTCGCAACAAAACGATTGCTTACTTTGATCGAGTCCAGTTTTTCGTTGTAATGCTAATTTGGCTAAACGAGGATGTGCCAAATTGGACAAACAGCAATCACTTTCGTAACCCTTGTCCAAACTGCTACTTGGACCTTCTTCCAAACGATACACTTGATTTAAATTGGCATCGCTGAAATAAATATTAACAACAAAACAAATAATGAATAATAAAGCGGCTGAAGTGAATAAAAATACACCGCACCTTCGTAGAACAATCTCAAATTCCCCTTCTGTATTGTCAATAATCGATTGAACTTCTTCGTAAGTTTTGCCTGTCAACTTTATGCCATTCCATTCCAATATTTGATCGCCTAATAATAATAATAATAATATAATCAATGAAAACAGCAATGAAATTATATTACCTTCTTTCACTTCTTCCATCAAGTCTACCAAACCACCTTTATACACAGCAGCCACGTAAGCAACTAATTCGCCGTCAGAACCAGGTAAAATTTTACCACCAATAACACGCATACCTATGCCATGACCTGAAACAAAAATGAATTTGTTTGAAGTAGAATTGAATTTCCAGTTCCAAACAAGCAACATACCGGAACGATCACGAACGTCGCGCACAAGCAACAGCCGTTTGATATTAGCCGACAATGGAGATGAAGCCTGACGAAAAATCGACTTACCCTCCTCTAGCAAAATTTGTGACGATGCCTAGAAATGGAAAAAAACGCCCGCTTCAGTGCTTCTCTTTGTTCACATGAAAGGCATAAACTGAAAAAGTTCATCCGGCTAAATTTTGGCACGTTTTCTTTTCCACCCTCTTTTTTCAAAGCTCAATTTCCCTCTGCTGATAGTTGCCGCCGCAAATTCACATTACATTCTTTATTTTCTCTTAAACCTTCTTTCATTCCATTATTAAATGAAAACGCGTTTTATTTAAATCTAATTCGCTCTATGATACAAACAACCAGTCAAAATCACCAATTTGTATAAGTGAAGAGATTATTTCAGAAAAAAGAAGAGAATGATTTTTCTAAAAATAAAACTTATTAATGGAAATATAGCATTTGCATAGTCATGCTGCAGAATTAAATAAATTGCAAACAAATAAGCAAAAATTCTGAAAACAAAGCAAATAGAAATAGAAGGTAGATTAAAAGATAGATAGATAGATAGATTGATTGATAACAAAATGAATACGATTTACACAGGGCAAATAAAGAAAAGCTCACAATAGGTCACGTTGATGTGGCTGGTAAAGATTAGGAACGTCAAATCTTACGCGTTGTCTATGATGATTTTCAACTGATGCGTTTTGCAGGCTTGAATCGATCAAATATGGATTATATGACTGTGTTTTCAAATCTGAAAAAACAAGAAAACAACAATTTTCATCTTCTACATCGACCATTCGAATAAATTGAACCGGATATTTGACTTCTCTTTCACACCTGCATCGTATTGAGCAGATTTGACGCCTGAATAAAGAGGCTCTTGATCCTGTTGTCTTCTGCTTCTTCTTCTTCTGCTGTTGAATGCCGGCTGCTGGGCTGTCATGGAACAATAGTCGCGTGTCGATGGGTAAGTTTCCATGGGGGCATCGGTGCGACAGCCGTGCAACGATAAACAATCGTTCAACGGTTCATCGTACTTGTCGTATGGGAGCCGACTGGCTATCGGTTCCATCACTGAACTCGGTCTACAGTTGAACTCAGTAGAGGAATCCGCATACGGCATGCATTTGGCAGTGGAACGGTCCTCGCAAAGTTTGCCATACCCGTCGTCCAGTGCACTGGAGCGACGTAGAAAATCGTTGTGCAAATAGTTCGCATAATGTGACAGCATACTGCTAGATCGGGGCGTGTTCACCTGCTCAGTTCCTGCTTCACCTGAAAAAAAGGAAAACATTTCATCAAACGTTTCGGAAAAAAAGAAGAAAAAGACAAAGCACGCATGCATGCATGCATGAGCAATTATCAATCTACTCACCAAATCTACGGCCTCTGCTGTAACCACGAAATGAGCATTCAGGTTGAGAATCGAGCGATTCGTAAAGATTGTTCAAATAGGGCAGTGACGAACTGAGCGATCTCTGACCATCAATGAACCAAGGTTTCTGATCCCGCCAAGTCAAAGTGTCGTAATTTGCACGATGAAACGCCGAATCTTGACCATCGGCAAACGAAGCCGTGTCCGATCTGTACAGTCGGTCGTACTTTTGATACGGTCTCAACGGATAGCTAGCAGAAAAGGAGGATGGTTCGTTGTCATAAAGGGCATTTCTTGACATTGGAGAATAATCGTACAGTCGATCGATGCGTGGAAGTGAACCGTAGTGGCCGGAAAAACGATTCGAAGAATACAACGAAGGTGTAATGTAATTGTTCAATTCCATCCCGTCGTCCATGTAGCGGTACGTAGAATCAGCTCTGTGGGGCGGCAAGTTGAACAAATCTTCATAAGAGCTGAACTTCTCTCTACGTCGCGCGATTTCACGACGAATTTTCGATCGTCTGCTTTCACGTGAAGCGAAATCATCATCAGCTGAGAAATAAGTAAACGATTTTGAATTCAAATTTCGCCACTTCTTATTTCCCTCTGAACGTCGTCTAGCCATCAAACGATCTTAATCATAATCACAAAATACAATTCGCAAAATATGACAACAATGAACAAACACAATATACCTTCATCAATTTCATCCGTGCTTGTCGATATTGTTCTGCAAGTTGGACCATCGCTAGTTGATACGCCTACATTTTTGTGCTTGCTCAAGAGAAGATCATCTTTTGGTTTAAATCGAACAAAATTTCCACTGTTCGTCGTTTCGGACGATTGTTGCACCGTTTGTGTACTTGCATCTTTGTATTTTTCCAAAACGTCTGACGTCTGAACGGTAAAATCGTTACGCTTGGTTTGCTAAAAAATATTAAAAAAACACACACACACTAAAAATGGCGATCCACAAAATTTTACAAATAGCAGTACCACTGAATCATCTTTTTTTACAAACGATTCCTTTTTGCGAACAAGTCGGCTATTATTCCACTGTTCTTCACCACCATAGCTACCGTAACGTGACGACTGGCCGTAAGAATTGCTGAATTCAGCTTTGGATGACTCTCGTTGTCGAATTGAAGATAAATAACGCGATCGATCAAAATGCACCACACAGCCGCGTACCATTTCTGGAGACAAGCCGCATCGAACCACTGACGGTGCTGAATCAACGCCAGCCGACTGCGGATACACACCAGTAGCCATATATCGCTGCAATAAACCCTCTCATTATCAACTGCCTCAATGAACAAAAAAATACATTGGACAAAGAATTGCATTTTTCACTTTGAAGTTTAGTTTAAAATTTCGACATTTCAATAATAAGAAGAAAAAGAAGAATATGCAACTAAAATGGTCAAAGAAATGGAATAACAATATAACATTGATAATTGAAACAAGGTGGCTTTACTCCCAACGAACAAATTCTTCGTTGATGGGCTTTCAATTTTCGGCCGCTTCCAATTTTGTCCCAGTCGTTTGGTAAGCGGCTTCCCGCAGTTCTTGCTTGGAGTAGCACTCGGTGCAAGCGGTGGGGCGGCAGCAGACGTCGACATTGGTAGCCAGAGGCGTTGAATGCTGTGGCCGCAACGTTTGCCCAATGTTCTTCCACGAACTCGGCATGCTGATG
>NW_003526941.1:2069384-2098545 GCF_000181795.1 Trichinella spiralis
AAGTCAAACAATTGAACAGCCAGCCGGTGTGTAAGAAAAATATGGCAATAAATAATAAAATGTGCATATAGGTCGATTCGTTCAGGAAGAATGTATATTTTTACAATGGGATTGGGGGTCGTCGCTTTTTCGCATCGACGTTCGGCAACCGAGCTGCACATAATACTTGACGAACAGCGTGTCGGATGTGTGGTCAAAGCAGACGCGCAATTTCAGCAAGCCCCCGTTGGCCAGATCCTGAGCAAGCAGTGAATTCTGAATTATATACAATAATTCAAGTGTCAATTTTTTTGCGTATCCAATCTCCTCCTATGTGTATGCTCTTAAAAGCAACAGCAATAAATAAAGGAAAAAATGAAGAGAAACAATAATTACAAAGTATAAAATTAGCACAAATATTAGCATATGTTGTACAAATGACAACGTGAAAGATATACACTGATTTCGGTCTTGTCCGAAGCTATTTTATTTCAGAAAACAAAGAATCTCAAAAGAATAGAATAAAGAAAAAAAACAATGACAGTATAGCGGTAGGATATTACGTGCAAAAAGCAATGGACCAGAAACAGAAGCGTGAAAAAATGAATAAATATATTAGATACACGGGCAAGGAATGGTCAGAAAGAGAAAAGCAATGTTTCTGTTTCCAAAAGTTGTTGACTGACAAAAGCAATTTTGCAAATGAAAAGAAGCTGCAGCAGACAGAAAAGTAACAACAAGTATTATCAATGATAACAACAAAATCAACTACACCAACAACAATAATAATAATAATAATAACAGCAGTAACAAAATAAAATAAAGCATTGAAGCAGATTTGGTATTTTTGCTAGGAAGTGTTTCAGGTTACCTGCTGCTGATTCGCAGTGAAAGGTGATCGACTGCGTGGGGTGGTGCTGAAACACGGAGAAGCTTTACCAAAATCTAGCCCTTGACAATGCCTATCATTAGCTAAACAAAAATACACCAAAACGTCAGTATTTTTGTTTCCATTTATATTCTTATTTTAGTTCATTAAAAATATAAAAGAAGGATTAAACAAATAAAATAGAACAAAACAGAATATTTCAAAGGGAAAAGTGATTTAGAAAATACATACAGATAATAAAGTCGCAACAAAACAATTGCTTACTTTGATCGAGTCCAGTTTTTCGTTGCAATGCTAATTTGGCTAAACGAGGATGTGCCAAATTGGACAAACAGCAATCACTTTCGTAACCCTTGTCCAAACTGCTACTTGGACCTTCTTCCAAACGATACACTTGATTTAAATTGGCATCGCTGAAATAAATATTAACAACAAAACAAATAATGAATAATAAAGCGGCTGAAGTGAATAAAAATACACCGCACCTTCGTAGAACAATCTCAAATTCCCCTTCTGTATTGTCAATAATCGATTGAACTTCTTCGTAAGTTTTGCCTGTCAACTTTATGCCATTCCATTCCAATATTTGATCGCCTAATAATAATAATAATAATAATAATATAATCAATGAAAACAGCAATGAAATTATATTACCTTCTTTCACTTCTTCCATCAAGTCTACCAAACCACCTTTATACACAGCAGCCACGTAAGCAACTAATTCGCCGTCAGAACCAGGTAAAATTTTACCACCAATAACACGCATACCTATGCCATGACCTGAAACAAAAATGAATTTGTTTGAAGTAGAATTGAATTTCCAGTTCCAAACAAGCAACATACCGGAACGATCACGAACGTCGCGCACAAGCAACAGCCGTTTGATATTAGCCGACAATGGAGATGAAGCCTGACGAAAAATCGACTTACCCTCCTCTAGCAAAATTTGTGACGATGCCTAGAAATGGAAAAAAACGCCCGCTTCAGTGCTTCTCTTTGTTCACATGAAAGGCATAAACTGAAAAAGTTCATCCGGCTAAATTTTGGCACGTTTTCTTTTCCACCCTCTTTTTTCAAAGCTCAATTTCCCTCTGCTGATAGTTGCCGCCGCAAATTCACATTACATTCTTTATTTTCTCTTAAACCTTCTTTCATTCCATTATTAAATGAAAACGCGTTTTATTTAAATCTAATTCGCTCTATGATACAAACAACCAGTCAAAATCACCAATTTGTATAAGTGAAGAGATTATTTCAGAAAAAAGAAGAGAATGATTTTTCTAAAAATAAAACTTATTAATGGAAATATAGCATTTGCATAGTCATGCTGCAGAATTAAATAAATTGCAAACAAATAAGCAGAAATTCTGAAAACAAAGCAAATAGAAATAGAAGGTAGATTAAAAGATAGATAGATTGATAGATTGATAACAAAATGAATACGATTTACACAGGGCAAATAAAGAAAAGCTCACAATAGGTCACGTTGATGTGGCTGGTAAAGATTAGGAACGTCAAATCTTACGCGTTGTCTATGATGATTTTCAACTGATGCGTTTTGCAGGCTTGAATCGATCAAATATGGATTATATGACTGTGTTTTCAAATCTGAAAAAACAAGAAAACAACAATTTTCATCTTCTACATCGACCATTCGAATAAATTGAACCGGATATTTGACTTCTCTTTCACACCTGCATCGTATTGAGCAGATTTGACGCCTGAATAAAGAGGCTCTTGATCCTGTTGTCTTCTGCTTCTTCTTCTTCTGCTGTTGAATGCCGGCTGCTGGGCTGTCATGGAACAATAGTCGCGTGTCGATGGGTAAGTTTCCATGGGGGCATCGGTGCGACAGCCGTGCAACGATAAACAATCGTTCAACGGTTCATCGTACTTGCCGTATGGGAGCCGACTGGCTATCGGTTCCATTACTGAACTCGGTCTACAGTTGAACTCAGTAGAGGAATCCGCATACGGCATGCATTTGGCAGTGGAACGGTCCTCGCAAAGGTTGCCATACCCGTCGTCCAGTGCACTGGAGCGACGTAGAAAATCGTTGTGCAAATAGTTCGCATAATGTGACAGCATACTGCTAGATCGGGGCGTGTTCACCTGCTCAGTTCCTGCTTCACCTGAAAAAAAGGAAAACATTTCATCAAACGTTTCGGAAAAAAAGAAGAAAAAGACAAAGCACGCATGCATGCATGCATGAGCAATTATCAATCTACTCACCAAATCTACGGCCTCTGCTGTAACCACGAAATGAGCATTCAGGTTGAGAATCGAGCGATTCGTAAAGATTGTTCAAATAGGGCAGTGACGAACTGAGCGATCTCTGACCATCAATGAACCAAGGTTTCTGATCCCGCCAAGTCAAAGTGCCGTAATTTGCACGATGAAACGCCGAATCTTGACCATCGGCAAACGAAGCCGTGTCTGATCTGTACAGTCGGTCGTACTTTTGATACGGTCTCAACGGATAGCTAGCAGAAAAGGAGGATGGTTCGTTGTCATAAAGGGCATTTCTTGACATTGGAGAATAATCGTACAGTCGATCGATGCGTGGAAGTGAACCGTAGTGGCCGGAAAAACGATTCGAAGAATACAACGAAGGTGTAATGTAATTGTTCAATTCCATCCCGTCGTCCATGTAGCGGTACGTAGAATCAGCTCTGTGGGGCGGCAAGTTGAACAAATCTTCATAAGAGCTGAACTTCTCTCTACGTCGCGCGATTTCACGACGAATTTTCGATCGTCTGCTTTCACGTGAAGCGAAATCATCATCAGCTGAGAAATAAGTAAACGATTTTGAATTCAAATTTCGCCACTTCATATTTCCCTCTGAACGACGTCTAGCCATCAAACGATCTTAATCATAATCACAAAATACAATTCGCAAAATACGACAACAATGAACAAACACAATATACCTTCATCAATTTCATCCGTGCTTGTCGATATTGTTCTGCAAGTTGGATCATCGCTAGTTGATACGCCTACATTTTTGTGCTTGCTCAAGAGAAGATCATCTTTTGGTTTAAATCGAACAAAATTTCCACTGTTCGTCGTTTCGGACGATTGTTGCACCGTTTGTGTACTTGCATCTTTGTATTTTTCCAAAACGTCTGACGTCTGAACGGTAAAATCGTTACGCTTGGTTTGCTAAAAAATATTAAAAAAACACACACACACTAAAAATGGCGATCCACAAAATTTTACAAATAGCAGTACCACTGAATCATCTTTTTTTACAAACGATTCCTTTTTGCGAACAAGTCGGCTATTATTCCACTGTTCTTCACCACTATAGCTACCGTAACGTGACGACTGGCCGTAAGAATTGCTGAATTCAGCTTTGGATGACTCTCGTTGTCGAATTGAAGATAAATAACGCGATCGATCAAAATGCACCACACAGCCGCGTACCATTTCTGGAGACAAGCCGCATCGAACCACTGACGGTGCTGAATCAACGCCAGCCGACTGCGGATACACACCAGTAGCCATATATCGCTGCAATAAACCCTCTCATTATCAACTGCCTCAATGAACAAAAAAATACATTGGACAAAGAATTGCATTTTTCACTTTGAAGTTTAGTTTAAAATTTCGACATTTCAATAATAAGAAGAAAAAGAAGAATATGCAACTAAAATGGTCAAAGAAATGGAATAACAATATAACATTGATAATTGAACAAGTGGCTTACTCCAACGACAAATTCTCGTTGATTGGCTTCAATTTCGGCCGCTTCCAATTTGTCCAGTCGTTTGGTAAGCGCTTCACGCAGTTCTTGCTTGAGTAGCACTCGTGCAAGCGTGGGCGGCAGCAGACGTCGACAATTGGTAGCCAGAGGCGTTGAATGCTGTGGCCGCAACGTTTGCCCAATGTTCTTCCACGAACTCGGCATGCTGATGACATTGTTGTAACTGCTTCCGCCAGTGATACCAGTGATGCCACTGCCGTTGGCCGTTGTCGTTGAAGAGCACACCGGTCCGGCCGACCAGATAATGTTGCACAACTGTTCGTCAACATCCTGAACAATACATTGTATTATTCTTTATTTTTCGCCTCAAATCGAATGGATTTTTTTTCACCTGTTGGTGTCGGTTGGAGGCAATTTTTGGTATATTCGGCAGTTTGCGGCGACCCATTTCACCGGGTGATGATTGGGCAAAGAATAGCCGTTCATTCTAAAAAAATTCATTAAAAAATGTTTATTATAAAAAAAGAAAAAAAGTATTTCAAAAACATCTTGTTCTGGCTTAAAAATCTATAATAAAATCTATCATTTTAGTCAGAGCAGCTCCAGGTTTTCCTCTTACATTTGCATGATAGGAATAATGCAATTAATAATGTGCAATTTTTTCCCTTTCATATGCAATAATAACGACAAAATAATAATAATAAGCGTTTTGCAAAACGATAAGTTTAGCCGAACGACGTGACCTACCCAGCTGTGAAAAGCAGCGCCGTGCACAATCGATGGAATTGAACAATTGTTGTTACCCTCTCTTTACACATATATAAATATATATATATATATCTTTCTTCCCCAAGCTGGCGCGAACTTTTCACAACGAAGCTGCAACAGCAAAAACTAGGCGAAAAAAAAATCAATCCTGCACACAATTAACTAACGGCAAACCGTTGTGAATCAAAGAAAACGATCTCTGGCGTTTGTGAAAACAAGAAAAACACTTTAATTTTTAGGGAAAGTTCATCTGCTGCTTACTTGAGAAAAGCAGTCAGCAGTCGTGTGAAATTTGAAAAATAATCAAATCTAATTATTCATCAATTATAGAAATCAGATGGATTTAGAAATTCATGAACAAATCACTGCCGTCATTAACACTTTCAAGTAGATTAATAATCCACAATTAAATAAATTTCAAATCAAACAAGATATATATATATATATATATAGTGGACAGTTGCAGAGTAGGAATTGCTAAATGAGAGAAAAAGTGCCACAAAGTGAGTGAAATGTTATGTTAAACATCAAACAACAATCAATAAGCCGAAGTTAAAAGTGTCAAATTGTGTAGCCGTTGAAATCGATAAAATGACACAGGCGGAAGTAGATATCAGCCACAGGTACAATTTCCACTTCATTTGCCCTCTCTCCCTCTCTTGTCTTTAATTTCAATCTTGACTTTACACAATAACACTTGATACTTACTGGATATTAAAGTAAATTACAATCATTAGCTGTTATTTCAATTATCCACAAAAATGCACATCTTCGTCAAAAAAAACAAAACTCGCCCCTTTTTCTATTAGAAAATCATTTGAAAAAATACCCAAATAATACAACAAATAATTGTATTCTTATCAAATATGAATAATAAAATGGAAATAAGAATATAAATGAAATTAAATTAAAATAAGATAAACATTTGAAAATAACTTTGAAATGAAAAAAAAATTACGAATGATATATAAAGAACAAAGATGAGTGAAAGTAAAGACGAATGATGAGGGGTTGGATGAATGAAGTATGAATAAGAAAATTCTCTTTTTTGAAGTCAATTACCACACTGTGTGCTATTGTAAAAATGCATGCGAATAAATTTGTACAAGAAATTAAAATTAAATACATACCAGAAATGTTTTGCCAGATTGCAGAGTATCGCCGCAGGAGGTGGAGGAGACGACTTTGGTCGGCGTTGGAATCGCAGAATCGATCAGACGAGACGACGGGTACGATGTCGACGAACATGCGGTCAAAGCAGACGTTGGTGTCGATTGTAGCGCCGTCTGCAAACTACCAGCCCGCAAATCGGTTTCGTTTTTGATACAGTTGAGCAACATTGCCGGTGAACGTTTCAAACGTGAAACAAACGGACCTGTGCCCGAACATTCGACCACAGCCTCGTCATCATCTGCTTCATTTGTTGTTATTAGTGTCGTTGCTGGTGCTGTTGTTGCCGTTGTACAGAGCGTGGTGGCGGCAGAATACAGCGGCAAACGGCTGCTTGGATCCGAAACATCCATATCAACCGTCCGAACAACTGGCAGAGCAAAACTGACCGCCACAGTGGAAGACGAGGGTGTGTCCGACTTCTTCTGCCCGGCCAGTATCGTCCAAGTGCTGCTGCTGCTGCTGCTGTGAACCGGCTTGAAAGCGGTACCGTTCAAGCTGCCACTGACCATTGAATCGTTCACATCAGTGGACAGTGGAACGTCAGCGCTGTGACGCCTGCCGCCTGTCGGTTTGTTAGATGTTTCTTGGTGGATCGATTTTTCAATTTTGGCATCTCTAAAATCAAGCGCCGCTTTTCAAATTTCACAAAACAGAAAAAAGGAACAAGATCCAAAATTAGATACTGTTCACATTTTGAACTAAGAAGTTCAATTAATTTAAAAAGAATCCATAACATAATAATAATAATAATTCGACCTGTGAACAATCATCATTGGAGCAAAGAAAAAAATAAAATAATCAAACAACGCATCACAGAGGATGATGGTATTGGTGTATTCGTTGTTCCAAACGATAAGGTTCTTGTAGGATTATATTAAAAAATGCAATTGAATAAGTAATAATGACCAATAAGTAGACAACAAAAATACATCAAAATTGGAAAAAAACAGTCCCATATAACATCTGTTATTAATTTACTCGCAATTCTGCAGCTGTCAAGCCCATTTCGTTTGAATTCTTTTGAAAAAAATCGATAAAGTTGTGAAGTATTCATCAATGTGTGCTGTTGTTTTTATACACAAAAGTATTGAAAAGTGCTTTTCTCCTGTTTTGACAAAAAGGAAAACAAACAATAAATTATCTCCAATCAAGAAAAATTGTTTGTCTAAAGGGATGTCTGAAAGTTGAAGCTAGCTAACTAGCTAATCGATCCAAACAAACGACAAAACGCGTACACAAAACCAAGCCTATCTATCCATCTGCTTTGTTGTGTTGCAGTAATGAATCAATCTCACATCATTCAGTCATGATATTTCTCCTCCATAAATAACATAAGGTTATATAATGAAATAAAATTCTACAAAAATAGATGATTCAAAATAGAAAACGCTATATGCATCTGATGATGATGATAACATTGTTGTAAACGAATAAAAAATGATAATTTCAACAAACAATCTCACCTTGAAATCGAATATTGGCTCGGCGGAGGAGGAGGTGGAGCTATTCGAACTGGCTTTGGTGTGAAAGTGCTGTTACTTTGTTGCACTGCTGTTAGTGTATGCGACTTGCTAGCAGTGATTGAAGTTGTAGTTGTAGAGGTGGTTGAAGTCGCAAAAAAATGTTGTACAAGAACATCAGAACTCACGGTCGAAGTCAATTGTTCAGTGCTTGCATTGCCGGAAGTTTGCATCTGTTGAGCGGGACGATCAAGACCAACATAACTGTTTGGCAGAGGAGAAGAAAAGCTGGTCAGCTGTGATTTCGACGATGAACTGCTAAGCGTGGATGACCGAGAGGCAGAAATTGCTGAAACATCTACTGTTAAACATCTTTCGATTGACCACAATGCATTTCAATCAATATCGACATTAAACCAATATTATTAATATTAACTTGTCTGATATGACGCTGTAACCGAAAAAGTATACGCATTCTCACAAGTGATATAAGTTCTAAAATGAAGCTATTCAAAATATATTTCTCATTCTTTCGTATGCATAAAACTCGCATTGTTTTATAATAAACAGCATTCACTATATATTGATTATGTAAAAACAATAATGTAAATTTAAAAGATAATAATGCAATTATTGCATTATTATACGAATAATGCAAATTATAAAATTTCACTACCTGCCATATATGCAGTTTTATTTTTACCATCTTGATTAAGCTCCATGACTTCTTCGTCATCTTCCAAAATTGTGTAAACAGGTCCAGGGCGATGGATATAAAATGGTTGTGTATTGTAATAGCGCATCGCCTAAACATGAAAAACACAACAGAAACAATATTTCATATGCAGTTGCTGTTGAATAAAAATCAGCAAAAGGAAAAAAGTCAATGCCAACCAACCTGCGCATAGTCTATCGAATCTTCTTGGGCATTATTGCTGTTAGTACTTTGACAACTCTGCTCTGGTGGAACAATTTTGCCAAATATTTCCTCGCCTATGCTGAGTTGAACATCACTGGGAGAAGCTAAATAATATTCACATTTAATTCAAAGAACAAAAAGAACCACTTAAATATTTATTCACTTTCACCTTGTTCGGTTAATTTTTCAAAAGTCGGCGACTGCCCTACGCTTATTGGTACGGTTTTGAACGGATCCGTTTCAAAATTTCCTTTATCAAAATGTCCGGTGTGTTGATCATGATGATCGACTTTCCTAATTCAAATAAAATTAATAATTTTCAAACCACAAGTTTCAAAAAAAATAGAAATTGCTCATTCAGTTTCATTTCAATTCTTACCCCTCGTGCTTAGTATCGTCACACTGATCGAAATTATTCATAAAATGTTTTTCAATATCTCGAAACACTTTATAGCATTGTTTGGAATTGCTGGTAGAAAATTCTTGATCAAAATCGAGCTGCTTCACTGGCGACGAGGGTACTTCAATGACCACGTCCGGATAACTGTCAGAAGAATCACTAGCTTGATCGGAAATATCCGAATCAACTTCCTGTAATGAAACGTGTAACGTGAGAAGAACAGTTAGAGCGTCGTTAATTGATAAATTGCATTTCAAACTAGCAACGCAATACTATTTTTGCATATATATATATATATATATATATATATTTATTTATTTATTTATTTATTTATTAAAATTTTTATTTGTTTATCACGACTGAGCTGCTCATGATAATTGATCTACCGATCACATTTTACATGGAACAGCCACTAACAGCTCAACTATAATCACCGACTGCTTTCGCATCCATAAAATAACTATTTAATGAAATTGCTAAAAATTTCAAATTCAATAACTTTAAATTGAGTGCAATTAATTACACAACTAACAAAAAAAATAAAACATCATAGCAAGAAGAGAAAAAGCTCCATACCTGAGATTTTTCAAACGTCAGTTTCGAATTATCATCTTCAGAAATGGCTTTTGATTTCGTCGCTATAAAAATATCCAATTACTGAACCAATAAACGCAAAATGCATATGCATCGCGATCGGGCATTACCATCACAATACCAGCGACCATTGGTTTCGGCAATATTTGAATCGCATATGCCACATAACCATACTTTGCGCTAAATTATAAACATTTAAACAATAATTTTTATACATTACAACTGAAAAACATCGTTTGTTATAAAATTACTGCATGCATATCATATTATTTTATATGCAACAACTTCTTCATGAACAAACACTCTAATCAAAAAGAAAAACAAAAGAAATGAAGCAATGAGTAACTGGATTATATAATTACCCCATTTTGTTCGACAACATGACCACATTTCGAACACACAGTCAAACCACAGTTGCCGCATGGCTGACCATTGATGCTAACGCCATCAGGACGTACGTGGACTTCGGCCATCTGGCATAATGGACACATCTGCCAATCCTCGACTGAATCTGCTGATTGATTATTTTGCAACAAAAATTCAGATTCAATTTCTCTAAAAAATGAATAAATAAACAACCAATGCAAATCATATGCATAAAAAAAGAAACATAAAGAAGTACGTTATTCTTTTTTGGGCATCTTCGTCGAACTGTTCGCTGGATACCTCACTGCTGTCGTACATTTGCGTGCATGCTGACGAGTCCGGTGCAGAATCTTCAACGGTGAACAATTTTGTAATTTCATCTGCACCACTGGTCGCTATGGACTGTTGCGGTGGATATTTCAAAGGTGTCGACTCGCTAGGCAGAGGTAGGGTTTCAACTTCTTCAATTTTAGGAGTGGAATCCTTGCCCGCTTGGGATATTTCTTGGGGCCCATCTATTTCTCCGAACAGTTGCTGCGATTGTAGAGGCTCAGAAGACCAGAAACTCTGTTCAGCGATCAAATGGAACTTTTCCTGCTCGCCTGGTTCAACTTTTTCCACAATGTCCAACTGGCGCTTTTGGCCGCTGACGTGAAACGATTTTGTCAACTGATCATCAGCTAAAATTAGAACAAAATGAAAAATGAGAAAGCAAAGTAATTTTTTTTCTTCAGATAAATTAATGAAATTTTCCAATGCATTAGGAAAATGTTCATCTACTAAAATCGTTAACCTTGTTCGACAATCACAGAAGTAATCAACCTCTGCGAAAAAATGCCATCTTCGATGAACGGGTTGATCCTCCGTCTGGGACTTAGCGGAGCTTTCACCGTATCAACGCCCAATTTACGACTGCTGTCGTAGGTGATCAGGAACTGAGCCCCGTCACTTCCCACTCTGTAAAATTCATCTTCCGGACTGCAACGGCTACTGTATCCTGTGTCTTCGGTCGAATCACTGTTACAGGATACGCGAAACGTGTTCGAAACCACGGGACTAGGCTGAATTCCCTTTTTGCCAACAACCGTTGCCGCCGTTGATTTCATCATAGCCTATAAAATTATTGAAAATCAGAATAAACAAAGAAAACGGTAAATCGCATTAGTTGAAATCAAATCCACTTTTGGTGGATGAAAAACAATGTTTTAATTATTTAACTAAATTATTAAATAAAAGTTATGATTGAATTTTGAAAAATTTTCAAAAAAAAGCATAATCATTCAGAACATTATGTTATGATATTGAAAAGTTGAATTATGGAAATTTTCAGCAAGACGACCTACGAAACAATTTTTGCACAAGCAACATTCAAGTGTACATCATAGATTGCACGATATTTGCATATGATTGTGATAAATATGAAAATATTTGCAGTTTCGACGTTTGCAAAGAGTATAATGCCGGCTCAAAACAAAACAATCTCCTCCAGACAATAATTTGAAGAAAAGAAAGAAAAATTAAGATTAAAAATTAATACGCTGCGCCCAATTCTGCTTTTATTATTATTAGACCACAGCTACATTTTGTGCATTTTGCTAAGCGAGTGTGCAACGAACGAAGAGAGAAATTCGCTGCTGTTTCAACAATTATTGGTGTCGATTCGACAGCAAACCGCAACCAATGCCTACAGAATCAATGCAAAATAAGCAAAAAAAAGCCAACTTACCGAACTGTTGTTGTTGTTGTCAGCTTTATCGACTTCCAATGCCGACCATTGGTCAGATGACTTGTTGCTGTTAGCCAAAGCGTTGTCGGCATTGATGGCCGACGACGAGGGTGATTTTGGTGGAACTGTACACGGCTGGTTGTTGCTGTTGAATGAATCTTGAGACATGGAGACGACGCTGGATGAGGAGAAGGACGAGGCGACCGAATCGGTTGCCTTTTTCAAAGCAGCTTCAGTGCTTTTCTTGACCGACGTGGCGAAGCTGGAAAAATCGACCTTCGGCCGGCTGAACAAGCCACCGAAATTTTTCAACGATTTTCCACCAAAGCCGTCCAACGTTGCAGATGCTATTTTATTTGCAGATTGGAGCTTAGCTTGCGACGCTGCCGGCATGCTGAACGGTTGTTTGACAGAGCGACTAGTCGTTTCTGTTAGGGAACGTCTGGTTTGACGTTCAATTACTGCACTCGATGCAGCAACGGCAATATTGGATATTCCAAAGCTGTCAGCATGGTCGGCTACAGTTGCAAATGTTTTTTCCGCTTGTGAAATAATTTTCTCATCCACTCCGAACGTATCATCATCACTAGACGGTATTGGTTCAGCTAATGCCGTAGAAAGCTGCTCATCAACAGAAGCATCGATAGCTAATTGTTGTTCATTATCATTATTAAATTTTTCTTCATCAACTTCTTCATCCGGTTCTTCCACAGGCACTAATTCAGAAATAGCTTGATCATCGGCAAAAGATGCACCGTCTAAAAACGGATTCGAACTTTCATCCCCGTAAAACGTTTGGCTTGATGCTTCTTCGTCCATTTCAACGCCCGACGCTTTATTCATAACGCTAAAACAAATATTTCAGTTAGTTGCTCACGAAAAAAACATTTTTTGTCATAATTTATAAATTATCACTTCACAAACTGTTGTAAATTTGCTATATAAATTTATAAATAAATTTAAAACTAACTGCCTAGGGAATAATACGAAAGGGTCCAGAAATATCTTGTTCAACATTAATGAAAATATTGATTGCAGAATGTTGTTTTGCAATACATTTATAAACATACATACATATACCTATTATAAATACATATTCTTTATAAGAAATAAGAAATTTTGTTTCAAACAACAAGAACATTCAAAAACAGTAACTGTTTGAATATTTTCTTCAAAAAATATTTATAAAAAATCAATTGCAAATTGAATCTGTTTACTATTATTTCGTTAACTAATGCAAAATCTGCAAAGTTTGCTTTCAACTAAAAAAATTATTCAAAATCAATCAATAACTCAGTGTAATCAATTGTTAATAAAAAAGATTATAAAACTGATCCTACGTGAACTATAGAAAATACACAATGAAAAAAAACAAAAGAAGAAGAAGAATGCGCCAATTCAAACATTAACTTCATGAAAAATTAATAATTATCAAGCTTTTCAGCTAGCTGATTTCTGATCAAAAAATGCGCAGTGCTTTTTCTTTTTCATACTGACATATATTCTCATTCCAAGGCAAAACCTCACATTATTATTATTATTATTACTATTGATCTGCTAATCAAGAATCAATACCGCAGAAAATGAGAAATAACAATAAACAAACAAATAAAACAATAAGCAAAACTAAACATGAAAAACGGATTGATTGTAGTCATTTCAGAAAACATGACAATTTAGCAATTGTCGCCAAATCAGCTCAGCTTGCCTGCAAACGAAACTCAATTTAATAACAACCTAATCTGCTCATCCAAACTCCAGCACTGGCTGATTGGGAAAATGAAATTCGCACGATTCAACATTTTACCTTCAATACAATTATTGAATGGTCTCATTTCTCCTCTTCTTCTTCTTCCTTTTTTGTTCTCATTCTCATTTTTATAAAGCTAAACTACTATATAATGTTGAAAAAAAAGAGATGAATAAATAGTCAAAAAAGGAGAGAGGGAGAAACCGAAACAATATTGAAACTATGTTAGTGAAATTAACTATACAACATATTATTATTATTATTATTGCCTATTGAAATTTCCAACTTTTATTGTATGGAAGCTTGATCATAAGTGCAGATACTTTGATTTCAAAAAGAATTAATTACGAAAGCGCAAATGTTCAACACATAGACTAAACTTCACGCGAGGGATTCAGCCAATGGAGTGGATTCAGCAGCGGTTTTTATCTAAAAGCTGATTATTGTATTTATACGGAAGCTTTCAGCTTGTCACGAACAATCAATGCTGGCCGTGATAGTTTTCCAATAACAAGTTGGGAGGGCTGTTTAACGCCCTCCTGTCGATGCTTTATAGATTAAAGATTGGGAAAACGTGTTCAAGCATAAAGTAGAACAAATTTCGAATCATTGCAATTAATTTGAAAAATTCAATTTCAAGTGAAAAACAATTTTTAATAATTAATGAATACTTTTTTTCACTTACCTTTGATCCGTTTCGTTTGAAGAGAGTTCAATCTCTTGGGTTTGCAAAAGTGGTTCAACGTTTGTCCATTCGGTTGGGTCGGTTTGATCGTAATTGAAAAGTGATGAAGCAGTAGTGTCGGCCGCGGGCGGTGGACTCGAAGCCGCTGGTTCGGTTTGGTAAATTGGCCTCTCATTCGACTGGCTGAAAGAGACCACTGTCGCTTGGTCATTATCATCATCATCTTCTTCTTCTTCTTCTTCTTCTTCATGTTCGCCTTCAACAGCGGTCAAAGTAATCGACGGGGTTGTGGTTGGTTCGTCGACTTCGATGCTTTTCCGAATCGGCGCCGTAAAAGATTCACCCGCATATTCGCAGTTCCACTCGTCACCACTGGACGACGGAGATTCGTCACCCCCACCAGTGGCAGCAAGCTGCAAATCTTCCTGATCGCCCGGTATTTGCACTACTGGTTCAACGACGTCTTGTGTATCCGATTCAGGAGACGAATAATGCTCAAGTTCGTCAAGACTATCTTCCTCATGTTCTTCATCTGCATGTTGTTGCTGTCTTTCATCTTCCGCTTCTTCTCGTTCTAGTTCATTTGCATCGCTTTCATCAACAGCACCGTTGGAATTGGTCGACGGCGAGTGGACAACAATGGTCGGCTGCTCTTCAATAGATTCCTGACTGGTCAATAGCCGCTCTTGTCCAATTTCAGCGAGTCCGTCTAGCCGCATATCGGCCGGCGTCACTTCACTCAAGCCGATTTGATCCAGATCAGGAATTGGTCCACTGTCGTCGTCGTCATCGTCGGATGTATCATCGGCACCTTCGGTTTCAGTGGACGAGGCAGACGAAGGACGAGATGGCAAGGTCGATGGTGCCAGTGATGGTGGCGGCAACGATGCAGTCGCGTCAACAGTGGAAGCGGTCGACCTAGGCAGCACCATAGGCTGTTGCGACAGTTTGGAATCTTCATCCGCAGCGCGCCTTTGCACAGCCAAAATGTGCGCCCGTTCAACTTCGGACAGACCCGCCAACGGATCCACCGTCGCATTAAACTGAGGTGCCAATACCTGCGTCCGCAGTTGACTGGCCGTATGACTGACCGCGTGAGTGATACCACCGAACACTTTGCCAAACATCTCGTCCAAGTTTTTGATTCTTGTTTTTTTGCTTATTACTTTCTCAAATGCTAATGCTTCACTGTCTCATTAAGTAAGTTAACCAACTCTGGGCAGAATGAAGCGCTCAATGACGGCTGCTTCGACAGAGCCGGCTGGCGGAAATGGTGGCAGCCAGTCGAACTCCCATTCGAGTAGTCGGTAGACGTTTGTGAATCGATCGATGCGCACAAGCCAGTGTGCGGCATCTTTATTCACTGCTCCAGTCCGACTGAAAAGTCGATAAAAGCGTGCACGAATCAACACCACAAAATATCAATCAATCGCACCCAACATGCCTGGAACCTCTGCCCTCAACCGTCTGACCAAAACACATACAAACATCCTAAACTGAAAATCAAAAATGCTACATCATTCAATGCGACCAATTTTCATTCATTGAAAAAAAATTCTTTTTTATAACAAATGAGAAAAAGTATTCATTGCTTGTATGCATTTTCAACATTTATGACAGATTAAAAATTTTTTTAAGTAAAACATTAAAATCATAATCAAAGACACAATTTTCTCATATCAAGCAGAAAAATATAGATCTATTTGAAAAATTTCCATTTCACCTCTTGCACTTGCTGATCACAATCATTGCCAGATCTTCAATCAGGCGTCTAATTTCAACTCACATGCTTGGAATCACCGCATTTCATTTAAAAATGAAAACTATACTATCAGGAGAATAGCAATAAATTTTGAACAGCAATGCAAATTGAAATTGTTATTGGCATTATTAACAACACTGTTCAGAATTATTTGATTTATATTATAGTTTAGGTAAATTTTTCTTCACTCAATTCAACGAAATGAACTGTTATTTCATGGATGTTTAGTTTACATAGAACATATACAACTTCATAGCTTATACACTTTTCTCTTTTCATAATTGAATTCGTAATAATTTTCCTATAAATTATGCTTCGTATAAAATTATATTTAAAAAAAAGAGGAATTATTTATTTATTTATCCACCAAATTTCAATCATCAACTATCTTGCGAAATGTAGATTAAACTGATACTGGAGCATCAAATTACAGGAGGCAAATTTTCAACCGCTTTTTTCACCAAAAAAGTACCATTTGTACTTTTATTGGCGTCACCAAAGTGCACATCAATTAACACAAAATCCACTTGACAGTCATGGGCTTCAAGTTAAAATCAACTCGTCGATTCATTTTGAAAATTCCACCTTCCATTGAAGGACTTGCTCAGCATAGTTACAGTAATCAAAATTGCAAGTACTTTTTCCGTGGTTGTGGTAGTATCTTTTTTAATAAAAATAAATTTCCAATCATTATGAATTTTCTTCAATTTATCAATCGAATAGCAATATCTCTAGCCAATGTCAACAAAATTGAATTCAAATTCTTCACGCGCGTACACACTTATATACGTTAAAAGATAAAAGCTGCTATGACGTAATAATTCAAAATTATCAGCGAATGTTTTTCGCTGTTTAATAAAATCAAATTCAATGATGTCGACAAAGTCTCACAGTTTTAAGCACATAATAAATTGCCTTTGATTATAAAAAATACGTCAGGATCAAACGTGGACAAATCAAAGGATTGAGAATTTTGTTTTGTTTTGTTTGCTTTGAAAATTAAAAACATATTTCACGATGAACGCTTTTACGTCATCTAATTACGCTGCCAAATGGGATGTTTGACGATGAATCAAACCTGCACGCGGGGCACTTCAGTGCATTGATCTACTAATTAGACGTAAAACAAAAAAGAAAAAATAAATTGCACGTCCTCTTTGTCTAATAAAACAACAATTCACAAACTGCAACTGCTGAGATTTTGTGCTGCTGCTTTGCTTCAGGCGGTGCTAGTTTTTAATTTTGTTTACGACTTTTTGATATTCAACGACGTTCGACTGTATGTGATCAAAAATGATATAATTTCCACCAACTACAGCAGCAATAAATTTCCCATAATTTTGCTCACAATTGAATAAATGGAAAAAGTGCAACAGAACACAACAATCAGGCAAAGTAGGTAAAGAACAAAAAACAACATTTACATAATCTCATTTGGACAACTGCTTTTCATTTTTTAAATTTTGCGTAATGTTCGTTTGTGGGCAGTCAATTTGCTGATAAAAAATCAAAAAACATTTCAACATATCAAGCAGTAAAGTGAACAAGTGAAATTTCAACCTACGACGCTGCTGTGACAATGTTGAATATGCAAAATAGCGTGTAGAATACAATACAAATTCTGCTCAAACTCCCCCTCAAAAGGTGGAATAAACAAGAAATATGTTAAAAACAAATAAGTAAATAAAAACAACCACAATCAAGGAAAGAATATTATTATTAGCCGACGATTCGGGTTTCAGTTCAATTCAAGTATGCATCTTCCAAACGCATCTGCTTGAAACGGAATACGAAAGCAGTAAAAAGCATTTAAACTTCTCTTCGGCTTGTTTTGCGTTCTAAGAAGGAGTACAAATGCACCAATGCCAGCCTGATCACTCTGACGTAACTGGTTTATTGCCCAAACCGTAAGAAAATGGTGATGATGTAATAATCATCTTTTCGTTCTTGTAGAAAACTAACGTTGTCAATGCTCAACGTCAAATCGACCCGACATTTGTGTTAGCGTTTGCTTTCAGCGCTTCAAAATCAACACAACTACCCACCACCACCACCATTCGTTCACTATTTCCAATCAATCCAATGGAATTGTTGTCTACCTCTCGGTAAGTAGAATTCATTAATTTTCCAACAATCACTGGTAATAATTTTCAAGTTGAAATCAAATAAAATTCACAAGTTCAAAAAAACATCCTGCATTTGTCAAATAAACTTTCCCCAATAGACAGACAGATATGCATATCTATTTTGCACATTTGCAAAATATTATAGTAAAATATATTATTGAAGATAATGCAGTATGTTTGCCAGATCAATGCACGGATGTGTCATTTGATCCAATGGAGTGCCTTTTTCACCTGCGCGAATTCATGTTTGCCGTTCACGCGTTCAAACAACTGCTAACGAACGAAACAAACGTGTTCAGCGTTGTAAACAGGGCAACTGTGCAGAATATCATAAATAACAACAAACGCTTATAGCATGCTTCAGCAGAAGAAAAACAGTCACATTCAGAAGAAGATCCATTCTGTTCTAGTTTCCATGCGATAATTGAAAAGTAAATTTTCTAATATCGAAGTTTACAGAAATAAATAGCTGCAACACTTTTCTGCTTCACCAAGTGCACAGTTATATGAATATTGATAAAATGCTTGAAAAGTAAATCTATTGATCACGGTAAAAATTCCAACAGGCCAAAAACAATTACCGCTCAACAGTCTCTTACTACTGCAAAAGCGCGTATCCCCAAAAATTAACTTCACAACCTGTAAATCAATATATCATTACCGTACGAAAATTTTAAATTTTTTTGGCTTTTGTTCAAAATAAATCAAAAATATTCTTTCCTATTTTAAAAATCATCTCTTTAACAAAAAAGTCAATTTTTTTAACATAACCAACTTGCTTTCCTTCTTAATACGCGACAATTAGCTTCAAATAAAAATGTACAATGAAAATACTTTTCATAGCTTCAATTATTGATATTTCAAAAAGTAGTCAATCTTTTTGTTTGAAATGAAAAGAGCTATTTGCCATTCAACTTGAAACGGGCAGTAAGCAATAAATGAATTATATCTTATCAGTTGACAGATGTTGCAACACCTCAATTTTAGCAATTCTTTGCAGATGTGATTCAGAAGATAAAAATATAATTTTTCATGACGGTAATACGATTCTTTGCATGCAGAGAAGAATGTCATTGTCGAAAAATGCATACTCAAATTTCCACTTTCATTATTTGAAAAAAAGAATTGCATGGAAATAGCTGTGAACTTTTGGCACCAATATATACATGTACACATGAATGTTATTATACAGCCAGATTTTAGATTTATGTTTTACAAACAGGAAATTGTAAAGTATTGTTATGTGAAATTTTAAAGTTTACATTTACATCTTCTGACGTTCGAAATCTTCTGCAAAGCAACTTCTTAATTAGTTTGTTCGTAGTGGGGAGATTGAAATAAAATTTCAAATTATTCCATTATTAAAAGTCCAATTTCATCAGAAAAAATTTCAACACTGAAAAACTATTTCCTCATTTGACGTTGCGCATGAATGCTTAGAGTTGGCGGAAATATGGTTAAAAAATTGTTTGAAAAGTCCTGAAATTGCTACGTGTTCGTTCTTCCGTCTGAAACTGAAATGATGACTCTTATGCATTTTCAAACCTCTAAACATGGAATTTTTGCCTGTGAATATTTTCATTTCTGTATTTAAAGAAAACATTAAAATTGAAATAAAAATCAGCAAAATGGAAACTTTTTTCCATTCAGCAGTGTTAAGCTGGCAGAGAGAAGAAATAGAAACGATCGTTCGACTTAATAACAGCATATTCATGTTATAGAAATAGCGTTGCACTTCCGTTCCTAAGGCGATGCTTTAATTTCAACTAAAATTATATCATTAAATAAGTCAAAAAGAAGGATCTTTCCTTTGAAAATAGTTAATTTGAAAATGAAAATTTTTTCCAATGACACCATACTGTTCCATTGGATTTCACTCTGAATGATAGATGTAACATGAACTCAATAATTATGAAAGAGGAATTTTACGGTAATTTCCAGAAGAAGAGGTGAAGTGAAAAATGCTTAGGTTGTCTGCAACTTTTGACGACACCAAACAACTGCCAAGATTCGTGTTAATCATCGACGGCTTCCACGCCGCTACGTGGGTAGCAATTTTCAACACGGCCTTGTCTCAATTATATACTCGGCATTAAGCTGGCTGAGTAATTCTGCCGACTAGCTAGCTAGCTAGCCTATTAGCTAGCTAGCTAGCTAACGAGCTAATAGAGCTAATAAACGAGCTACACTTTCGTTTGATGCATTATTGCCGTTGCATTTTCGGCGCAATTGGCAACGAGGTGCTCTGATTGCCTCGGGTCAGCTGCGCCGGTAGTTCCACAACTTTCAACGTTGATTTTCCTTGCTTGCACACTCGCACTGGTCAAACGTCTCAGCAAAACTTTCGCTTAACAATATATTCATCGGGTAAGAATTGTCACCAGTAGAATAATGCATCCACTTTTATAACCAAATAATAATACTATTACTAATTTCTTCCATTCTGCACTTTCAAAAAAATTTCTTCACATCCGGCTTTTCTTTTTCACTACATTCATTTAGTTGTTTTTTCTGTTCCTCTGCTTGCTTCTCAGAAATGAAAAGTAACTCGCGTTTGTTATTTGCTATTTCGGTTCTTTTTCACGCCCACGCATCGCGCTAATCATCAAATAATTGCAATTGAAAAGCATATTGACAAACAACACCACACTGACCACAAGAAGCAAGCCAAGCAAAATTTGAACGATGATGATGATGGAGACGCTGCGTTTGGGAATGGTCAACGACCAGTCGAGTTACAAGAACGCGTTGTTCAGGTCAGCTCAGATGATGATTGCCAAACTGAAAGGCAAGCAAGCAGCACGTGAAACACTTGACAAATTGGCTGTTTATCCCGAAATGGTAAAGTGAGTTCAAGCTATACAAGCAGAACACACGCACATACAGAAGGAGAGAGAGAGAGAGAGAATGATGAAATGGAAACGTAAAGCGACCCTTTTCTTTATTGATGATATCTATTTATACAAAATCGGTGCCAGGCAATTGAAATTATTTGACAATAAATAATAACTCGTGTAAAATCAGTGCAGGTATCTTTCAACTTCTTCTTCTTCAATTTCATGAATACCAATCATTTATTGCCTACTTGAAACTATTCATTTCGTTCGTCACCAGCGTAGAATAAACTTTCTATAATAGTAAAATTCTCCAATATATCGTGTGCACACGCTATTCATATGATAAACCATTCAATTCGATTCATTCGATCACTCTACTCGTTGATATGTAAAAGATAATAAATAATTTTCTTTGCAGACTGCCCAACGCTCCAGAAGAAACAATAAAATTTCAATACGACGCTTTCACACACACCAACAACGGTCATTTGACCATTGAACAGCAACATCAACAACAACAACAACCTGGTAAGCTTTTGCCGTTGGTAAATTTTTGATTTTCATTTACTCCATTTACATTGCTCCAGGGGTTATCAATATTCATTTTCATTAGCCACATTAAATTAGCCGATTAGAGCAAAAGGCTGATTGATTGTTTTCCTTTGGCATAATGCTAGACGTTTTCAACAATTTTACGTCCAATAGCTGTCAGAGCTGTTCATTTCAAATGTAAACATTGAACATTCTGATCATGCAAAAAGCTTGCAACGCTTAAGCTAAGTATTGAAGAAGAAGAAGAATAAGAAAAAAAATTAATTGCTTTTTCATGATCAACATTTCAAACATATAATTTGTTACACAATCTAAGTTTCACTGAAGTAATTAGCGCCAAAAAAACAATCATTTACATATGTACATATGCCGTATGTATGTAATGATCAGACGAGAGGAGTTCCGTTCCCACTAACTGACTAAATCGACAAACAAGAGAAGCAAAAGTTAGTTGTTGGAAATAGAAATTGGCCGTCCGTTTTGACTATTTGTAAGAAAAGCAACAAGCGCTTTAACAAAAGCATGTTTTCTGCTAACTTTCCAGTCTGAATTTACTTTTCCTCTCGGACCACCGGTTCAGTTTACCAGATAGAGACGACCGGACGTCGAGGGTCATCGATGGGTGTGCATACCGGTAAGCGAGACTAGTTTCCCAAAGATGCTTGCCACACGCTTCCAGTTAAGCCTGGCAAAAGCGCAAAACGACCAACTGCCTGCCTTCTTGCCCTGTTGCACAATAAATAATAAGCTGAACTTAGTCGGCTTGTTTCTCCCTCCCTCCATTGATTTCTTTTTCTTTTCTCTGCTTCTTTCTGACAATTCCAATCACAGCCATGAATCTCGCATCTACTAGAATACCTTCATGGGCAATGGATTTGTTCTTTTCAGATCGTCACTTAAATACTGAAAACAGGGATAATTTTCTTCCAACCATCGTTTATCACAACCCTAGCGCGGTGTCAAGACAATATCAACGCCCTACTGTTAATTACAACAACGACTACTCCTATTGCTTCCAAGATTACAACAATTATCCCGCCCAATCGTATTATTCTTCCGGATCGCAGACCGTCATCGACAGAGGCCGACGTCCAAGGAACATGCTGCGCATTAGTCCCAATTCAGCGTTCTCACCCATAAGGAACGAATCCAAGTACAACGACTGGGCAGTGCATGCGGGGCATCCGCTGATCGAACCAATCGCCATCAAGCCTGTACCGGTTCACATGGACGCTGTGCACGTACATCCCGCCCACAGAACATACCACACAGAAAAGTGGAAAGTAAGTCAAATAAATGCAACGATGTTGTTTTTCTTATTTTTTAAAAATTACTTTCATTTGAAAAATTCACCAAATCACTCGCTCACCGCTACTGCGCATGAAAATGTTCAAACTAGACAACAAATTGCTGCCATTGAAAAACTAAATCAACACTTTGTCAAATAATATGATGAAATCAAAAATTACCATTGGATCACAGATGCGTTTTTCTCAGCCAACAGTATGATAGATTTTTGTAATAGAAAAAAAAATTAAAGAAGAAACCAATTTTCCCTTATCAGATGAGAAAAAGTGACACAGAAGAATACTTATGCAAGTTCAAAACACGACAATTCATTTTTTGAAAAAAAAACAACAACTTCACTTACCGGTTGACTTTTTGCTTTTGTAGGAGCCGAAGCATTTGAAACCACCACTTTCGGAGATGTTCATTCCGCCGAGAGCTACGATGACCACGTTGGTTACTGGTAGTCCACGTCAGCCGACTTATGGTAAAACTCAGTTCGACTGGCCAGCATCTTTCGACCAAACTTTGGACTGTCCCGACGACGGATACCAGCAGACGTTGCGGCCGACCTATCGTCGGCAGGGTACGGTGCCGGACAGTTGGTCGAGCGGTCATCCGCAGTTGGCAGCGTTGTCAGTTGGCGGTCAGCAACGTAGCAGAGCTTGGACGAAGCAGACGAGTTCGTTCTGCGAACCGGACGTGGAGACGGTTCACTTTCGTCGGCGGCAACAGTACAACTATCAGCCGCCGGTCAAGCCTTCCTTGTTTACCGGTTCGTTGAATCGTCGTGCTGACAACGAGTCGTCCACGGTTCTTTCCAGCTGGCGCCACTCCGGACCCGGGCAGCAGCAGCTTAAACAGCAATGGACGCTGTGCGACGAGCCGACGGCCAGATCGACGGTACTGCCCGTACCGTACGACGAACCGTTCACGGAGCACAGGCAGAGACGTTTGGAACGACGCGTCACCGTTGGTTCCGGTTCGAAAGATTTGCCGAGCTGTCGTCCAACCGAGCCCCCAATCGGTGTACGCATTCAGCCGAGAGACAGTATCGCTTTGGCCAAAAAGGACCTCAAGTTGCAAAACGGCAGATCACCAAAGTGCGTACAGTATAGTACCATTTATCGCTTCTACAGTAATACTCGTCTTTTATTTCTACGGTATTTTTTCTCCTTGGCAGGATGCGTGTGAAATCGAAACATGTCAGCTTCTTGTTGCTCGACAAGGAAGAAGACCACAATCGAAGGGTTCCGGTCGAAGCGGACGAATTCAAAGTGACGCCGGTGCAGCGAAATGGAATTGTCGATTCAAACGTCTTCTTTCACAACGCGATCGAGTCGTTGCGCGGCGGCAACGTCACCGCCAAGACCAAACTGTTCGAAGCACTGGCCGACAGTGCCCAACGGTCAGCGGTGCGCTACGATCCGGCACGGTCACCCACCACAGATCAGTCATGCAAGGAGAACAACAGCAATGGTCGACGGGCATCGGAATGCTGGCTAACATCGGCGGCGCGTCAATTCCATCCTGACGATCTGGTCGGTGTCGACCACCACTGGGACAGTGTGGAACCGCTGCAGTCCTACCCACTGGTGCATTACCACTCCACGCCGAACGTCCAAGTCGACCAACCGCCACTGGTACCACTGAGCCGATACCCGTCGGTCGGATCCACGCTGGCCAACGGCGCCGCCGCCGCCCCATCCTGCGTCGCTGACGAATCTGACGAACCGTACGAAGATGAGTTCAGCAAGCTGTCGCTGTTGCAAAAAGCGCGTCTGTTCGACACGACAACAGCCGCCAAATCTGTACAAAAGCGTCGCGACGACACTCGTTCAGTAACGCAACCAGTCACGGAGGTAAACGCAACGACAAATGAAAATGACCTTCTCTCGCCACCTTTTATATGCAACATTTAAAAATTGGTGGCATACTTTTTGAGTGAACTTGAAAGTCAATAACTACAAAGTACATTTAAAAGTTTGCATATTTTTCATAAATAGCAAAATTTCACGATAATTTAAACAGATAAATAAGAAATAAATTTTATTTTAAACAATAATAATTGAAAAACACTATAAAAATTATTTTCAAAATTTCTATGAAGAAAAGTAGTTAATAATAAGCAGCAGCTGTAGAAAAGAAACGGGTTTTGTAGAATTGTGGAATTTTTTACTTTTTTATAATTAATTAATTTCAACGTGCAATTTGTTAAACACAGCCGGTGTTGAACGGCATGAATGAACAAAATTTCGAGTTACAGTAATATTATTGATCGTATGACCATTTTCGAAAAAATAACAGTTCAGTTCAGTTTAAGCTTTTATTTAAATTGTAATGAAATATTTAGGAAGATTTGAAGTCAGCTCGATCGTTTGTTCATTCTTTTATCGGCTCGAAGCTGACCGGCTCTGTGGTGAATTTGACTCCAAATGTGAATTATTCGCATCAGAACGCTTCTGGGATGGAAAAGCGTTTCACCAGTTGTAAGAGTCTATTGTTTTTTTTGTTGTTTTATTTTCTTTTTTTAAATTTTATTTAAATCACAAAAGTCACCTTTTCAGGCAACACTTTGGTAGATGAGAACGCAACACCTACCGTGGTGAACACGAAGCAAGAAACGTTGTCGTCGTCCACGTCGCCTAGTCAGCCTTCGGAACCCGTGACTAGACGCATAATGAAGCCGAGACGGGTTGTCTACTTGCATACGGAAGAAGAAGCGGAAGCGATGTCGAAAAGGAGTGAAGTTTCATCATCGGATGCGGATCATGATTCATCATTTCTGAAAGACTGGTACGACTTTTTTGTCTTCTGTTCGAACATTTTATGTATTGTTTTGTTGGTAATTTTGTCTGTCGACTGATTTCTTCTCTTTTTCAGGGATCTCAAAAATGCTCTGCACAGCAAAGAGACTCCTCTGTGAAAATTGCTATTGCTATATCATTGCACAAACAAAGCTTATCTGATTGAAATGAATCTGATTTGGCTTTACGTGTTTTGCCGCCTGATAAACTAAACTAACTTATCACTTTACTACTTTTTTCTTGAAAATGAAATAAATGATTTTCCTCATCATCACCTACTGTTGTTGTTTATGAATTTATATATTATTATTAAAAATAATGCCGTCTTGTTGTTTGTTGGTTTGAAATTATTCGAGGCGATCAACAAACAGTATTATATTTTTTTCAAAGTCCTCTGCCAACTGGCAGCATATAACTGGAAAAAGAGCAAAAGTAGTTTTTGTATTTTTCAAATTTAATTGTGCGTGATCGTCCGTCTGCGTCTAACGGAACATTTTCAATGTTAACAAAGGAAAATGGAAGAAAGAAAATATGAAAAAAAGTAACAACATTCAACAATGAAACAACGAACCGGCGGCAGAAAGAAAGAAAATAAACAGCACTTCACAGTATCATTTTTCGAATAAATAAAACATCGTAAAGTGGAAAAATCGTTTTGTCCAACTTTTAGGCGAAAAATTTTTCCCAAAATTGCATTTGTGATTGGCGTCCCTTTGAAATTTTATTGGTTCTTTTATACGAGACGTTGTTGTTGTTGTTGTTGCTGTTGTTGCAAATTTCAAATTGTCCAGTGAAGGTGATAAAAAAATTAACTTTCAAGATACAAGAAATTTGCAGTAAAAAAAATTCCAACATTTGCGTATGATTACTGATTGATGGAAATGACAATGGAAGTGAACCAACAACAAAAAACTGCTGCTCAATCACAAAGCTCTGTGTCCAAATCTGTTCTGAACTGAAGAGAACATCCATAGGAAAGAAAATAATTTAAACTCGTTTAAAAATATGACTAAAAAACTCGATTATCTTTAAAATGGGAAAAGGAGAGATCAAATAGACCTTGTGTAATGAGCAAGTGAACAGGCGCATTGTTTTTCACTTTATAATAATAATAATAATAATAATGAATATGAGAAAGAGGAGAAAGTAAAAAATAGAAAAGAAGAATAAAACCGACTCTGGGCAAATGCACAAAATTGTCAATTCAGAATTGAAGCATTCTCCAACAATACCAGCACCAAATCCTCCAACGTTTGCGTCATCATGGCCATTTTCTCGAAACAATCAAACTGCGGTCGAACCAGGGTAGGCCAAAGGCATTTTGCCAAATTACGATGATCCATCGCATTCTCTTCTGAATGATCGGCAATTCTGAAATTGAAGAATTCAATTCAATCAAACCACAAACCGATCCGAACTAATACCGTCGGAGATGCGTCAGAAAATAACTAAGCAAGGCGTGATTTTTCGGCGTTAGTTTACGCAAAATGTGCCGAAGTGCACCAATTCGCTCATTCTCATCTGTCAACGCTGAAAAATATCAAAATAAATTAATGTAGAAAAAACATTTTACACATATGCAACAATTATACCCATTGCTTCAATCAAAGGTTCGTATAATGCGGTAGAAATGAGCGGCTCAGATTGGTAAGCAAAGTAATTTTTCAGCGCTGTCGTGATTACATTCACCGGTACGTCCAAATCTTTAAATGATAGATCTGAATTTTCCAAGAAACGTTGTTCCACTGCAGCTGCCTGCGATTGGTTTCCCGGAACTCGATACACGCCTTCTGAACTCAAGCCTAAATAAAAGATTTGAAACATGGAAAGTAAATACAAATATATATTTATATTTACATTTATATATGAATACATACCTTCTGCTTCGATAAATTCAACGCATTTTTGAACAAACAATGGTACACCGTTGTTTTCCTGAGATTCACAAACAATCCCAGATCGATCCGAACATACTGCACGATTCACTGCTGTTAATGGCGACTGTGGCCTGTTCTTGTTGATCAGATGTCGTGGATCGGATCCAGCGCGTTCGCTGCTGCGCAACTTCTACATCAATCCATATATATATATATGCACACGCATACAGAGAAAACGGTTACGGTAGTCAAGTACCTGAGCATCTTTAGAAAGTTTACGTTCTTTAATTGTGGAACGTTCTTGACCAGGACTTTTCATCAACGACGCTCGGCCCTGCACACTACACGCTGCCAGCAACTAGCAAATAAATTTGTTTTTCTTTTTGATATTGCACATTTGTACACAATTTCAAATTACCTTGGAAGATACTAACGACGACGCCGCGCTGACCAAAGCTCCAGCCGTGCTGACATCACCGGATAAACGTTCTGAAACAGACCGAAATAACAGTGACAACAAAGCATATTGATGAAACATGCATTGAGAAAATTTAACATGCAAAACGACAACGACAACTATGCACAGAGCTGAAAACATTGTCGAAATCAAATGAATTGTCTGTCTGCCGTTGCTTTCTAATTTTTTACAAGCGAAGCAGTCAGTCATTCTCCTGCGTTAAAAATTTTATTTCCTTGTGCTCACTCTCTCTAGACACAGGCGAGACGGTAGTGGTGTGGGGCTTGGACAGGGCAGATGCGACTGTTAGCTGGTGATGATTGGGCAGTAGGAATGTCGTCGTCTGGTCGACAGCGGACGGCGACTGAGGCAGTGATTTGCTTTCGTCGAGCGGCGGCTTTTTCCTGCGTATACGAAACGACGAAGCGACTTTACGAGCCAAGAAGCTCGGCGACACCAGCGCCACTGCTGGCGGTGGTGCCTGCGGGGATAGCGTGGCTTGTTCGGTTTGGGTCTGGGAATTAGCGGTCAAGCAAGTATCGTCCCCTCTGACGTAAACAAAGTCAGTCGGCTCGGTGAGCAGAAACTCCTCGCTGGACGAGCGAAACGGTATCATAAAAGCTACAACAACAAACAATACTACGACACGAGCACAATACCAAAATCACAACACAATACTAACAACAACAACAACAACAACAACTACATATATATATATATATATATATATATATATATATATATGTATATATAACGCCCATTTTTTTGATGAATATTGAAATTGAGAATAATTTAAATGATTACTTTTGAAAAAAAAAGGACTCTTGGTACATTCTGTACCTTCTCGTTGGCCAAATTTTGTATTTATACCACACAGTGACCGGTTTGTTCTTTCATATGGAATTATCCTCTGCCGAGTGGGGCTGACTAACTCGTTCCACTAGTATCATGCCGACTTCACCGATACTCCTTTTCCTAGGACCTACTGCTAGAGCTGGTGGTGCTTGTTCACCTTTGATCCTTCTCTTTACTCCTTCATCC